>NW_017723219.1:0-25606 GCF_001865875.1 Lupinus angustifolius
CATCAGCCCAGAAATATTTTGGAGCCTTGCTCTCATTTAGCATGGTCCTCGCGAGATCCTCTAGAACTCTATTTTTCCTCTCAACAACTCAGATGAGAACTGATGCATGATGCCATGCTTATTACAAAACTTATTAAATTTATGATTTTCAAATTCTCCGCCATGGTCGGATCGTATGTAAATAATTTTCAGGTTAGACTGGTTTTGAATTTGTTTGACTAGAAATTTAAAAGATTTATATGCATCGCTCTTTGATGCTAAAAAAAAAGTCCTTGTGAATCTAGAAAAATCATCAGCAATTACCAAAGCGTAATAACTTCCACCAAAACTCATAATTTGTGAGGGTCCAAACAAGTCCATATGGAGAAGTTCCAAAGGTCTAGTAGTGGATATCACATTCTATTTAATAAAGGAGTTCTTTACTTGTTTACATTTTTGACACATGTCACAAGAATCCTGAGTTTTAAAATCGGGTTTTGGAAGACCGATTACCAAATTATTTTTAGATGATTTTTCTAAATGCTTCACATGAATGTGAGCGACTTGTCTATGCCAAAGTCAGATGTCATCTTCTTTTGAAATAAAACATTTTTAAAACAAGGAGGTGACATCCTCCAGATTAACCATATAAATATTATTTACACGATATCCGAAATTTTTTTCATTATTAGATAATACATCATAAATGATATAACAATCAGAATCAAATGACACACGATTACCTTTGTCGCATAGTTGGCTGATGCTCAACAGATTATGTTCCAAACCTTCTACGTATAGAATGATCTCGATTATAGCATGACTTGAGTTGCCAATCTTCCCGGTGCCTAAGATTCTTTCTTTGTTATTGTCTCCATAAGTGACGAAACTTTTTTCTTGTGATGACAAGTCTAGGAATTTTGACTTGTCTCCAGTCATATGTCTCGAACATCCGCTATCAAGATACTAGTTTTGCCCATATGTTCGAAGACATATCTGCAAAATAGTTCTCCTGCAAGTTTCAAGTACCCAAATTATGTTGGGTCCTTTTCCGTTAGTAACAAGGGAGTTATCTCCCTTTCTTACCCAAGCGTAAACACCACTAGGTATCCCATATCTCCTGATGTAGTAGGAATGAGAGGTGTGGCCATATGTGCCACAATAGAAATATGTAGGAACTCTACTTTTCTTATTAGACTTTTTATTTGGACAAGTTACAGGTCTCCTATATGGTCTATTTCTTTGGGATGTGGGAACATACCATAATCTAGTGCGGTCACCAACGTTTCTCGTTTTACTAAGCATAGTGTCTAATTGGTGTTTACTATGTGTAAGTTTTGCGAGTTTTTCATTTAGTTTAAAATTCTCGTTTTTCAAGTCCTCGCAAGACTCACAAGTAGTTGTTTGACATAAATTATTTTTAGAGCAATCGCATGAAATACAAGAAAAAATTAGATCTAAAGTTTCATTTTCCAATTTTAGCTCATCTAATTCTTTTTGTAGTTGAATTATTTTCTGATCATTTAGAAAAATTATTCTTTTTCTATCAGCACTAATTTTTGCTAATTTCTTAAGCTCTTTATGCATCTCAACATAAGCATCATATAAAACATCATGAGGGAGAATCATCAAAAGAGGATGATGTGTCAGAATATACCTCATTTGTAGCATCCTTACTACCTGATCCGCAAGCCTCATCTGCTATGGTCATTAGGCACAACTTGGCGGTCTGCTCTTCATCCGAGGTGCTTGATGTTGTTTCTTCATCCGGTACATCCCAAACAATGTATGCCTTTTTCAATTTGAAGTCCCGGGGAGTGCTCTTCTCTAAATCAACTTTCTTCAAGTAAGTGGGACACTGAAACTTCATGTGACCCGGCTTGCCACATTCATGATAAGTGAAGCGCTCCTTATTCTTTCCTTTCTTAGTTGATTTTCGCGCTTCTTTCTTTTGAAATTGCCTATATCCTCCTTTCTTATTTAGAAACTTTCCAAATTTTCACACAAGAAGGTTTAGCGTTCCTTCATCAATGTCTGAGTCAGAGTCGTCATTGTCCATCTCTTCAGTGGGTTGTGATGTTGTATCTTTAAGTGATATTCCTTTCTTTTTCCGATCAGACTCTTCATGCATGTTCAGACGCCAAGCTCCATCTCATGTTCTTGAAGCTTTCCGAATAGTGTTGTCCAACGCATGGAATCTAGATCCTTGGACTCCATGATTGCCATCACTTTAGGTTGCCATCTTCTGTCAAGACAACATGAAACTTTATTAGTAAGTTCTCCTCTGGTAAACATTTTATCTAGAGCAATAAGATGATTAATGATGTGAGTGAATCGCTTTAGCATGTCGCCAATTTATTCACTCGGTAACATACGAAAAAATTCGTATTCATGTGTTAGCGCATTCACCACTCGCTAGTGCCTTTGTGAGTCACCTGTAAAGTGTCCCACATTTCCTAGGCACTTTGACATTGAGACACCCGAAAGAATTCATCGTAAGATAGGGCCGAGGTAATTATATTTTTGGCGCGAAGGTTGAACTGAACCTTCTTGCGCTCCTCTCGGTCCATAAGCTTTTGAGCTTTTCTTTCGGTTCGCCATCCACTAAGTGAAGTGGGACGAATGGACCACTGATTACAGATTCTCGAATGTCCGAATCAATAGCCTATATGAAGATCTTCATTCGGACTTTCCAGTAGGCGTATCCCTCGCCACTGAATATGGGAGGGCGGTTAATGGTTTCAAGAATATTCTAGTTACAACTTCTTCCTTAAGCAAGGTTGGCATTAAAGAATAAATAAAATGCTATGTTTATAAAAATAAATAAATGTTAGTAAGTTAGTTTCATCACTTTTGTATATTAAAAGGTGTTTTCAACAAATAATTTTTTTGATAACACTTTACTATTTTACAATTTACACCTCTTTGAAGATTCAATTGTAGTATAGTATAGGGTTATGTCGAACCACAAGGAATTGCCTAATAAAATGAATCATATAAATATGTCAATGCACAAATAATGGAGTTGAACATATTTTGATGGTTTTGAATTGAAGTGAATATAAACAAGTAACAATAAACATAAAACTAAATATTAACAAATTTTTTAGGAGACAAAATCTTTTTGAAGAAGGAAAATATATTTCTCATCTTCTTTTGAGTTTGAAATACTTAGACAAGATCTTATGTTTTACTTTGGTTAACCCCAAACACCAAGGTCTGAAATCCTCCTTTTAGTGTATATCCTAAAATGGTAGAATCATAAACACTTATATTCATCACTTAAACAATACTACGACCATAAAAGAGATTAGGTTGTCACACCCTAACCATTGGTGACTCTAATATTGAATGAGTGATGAATGTAAGATCATAAGAAAAGCATGATTAACTTGGAAAATAAACTAAGTAGTACAACTACTCCAAAGTTTATTTGTTAAGTGTTTGAAACAAGTAGTTTTATTGACTTGAAATCATTTTTTAGGTGATCAATGTAAAAAGAGCATTAAGTACTTCTCAAACAAATAATATTAACCAAAACACCAACTTTAATGATTAAAATCCAAACTTTTGTAAATTAAGAAGAAGTAGAAATTACATAACCTTGCCCAAAAGAAAATGTTTAGGAGCATGAGCCATTCATCGAAGGATTGGATGCTTTTGAGTTCCAAATGAGAGTACAAAATTGATTTTTGTATCTCATTTGCCTTCTCTTAAGAAGAAGTAGAAAATTACATAACCTTGTTCAAAAGAAAATGTTTAGGAGCATGAGCTATCCATCCAAGGATTGGATGCTTTTGAGTTCCAAATGAGAGTACAAAATTGATTTTTGCATCTCATTTGCCTTCTCCTTTTCTCCTCTTGAATTCTCAACTAAAAATTACAAAACTTACTTGAAATAAAAACTTTAAACTTATAAATGAAGAAAGAACTTCAAAGAGAAGTTCCTAATGAGAGAATTCCTTCTTTCAAGTGTTTTTGAGATGATTTTATGATGAACCGTGTTATGTTGCTCGAAGGAACTAACTTCCTATTTATAGGCCTCATGCCAGACCGCTGAGCTGCTTAACTAGATCGCTCAACAGCTGACCAAACCCTTCAGTATTGGTTTGGTCCTTTGACCAAGTAGCTTAGTTGCCTCCTTGTGCATGACTCCTCAAAGCTTGTTGTGGGCTATGAGACCAGCTATTGTGAGCTACTTTTGAAAAGCCTATGGTGGGCTACTTGAGGTGAGGTCATGGATGACTTCATGGTTTGCTTGATGGTTAAGTCAAGTCTGGTACACACCGCCCAGCGCACCTACTTCACTGCTAAGCTGCTTGTTCAGCAGCTTCTGACCGTGTTGACTGAGACGCGGCTTGGTGCTTGCAGATCTTGTCAGGAGTCTGGTTCTCCGCTGAGCTACTTGGTTGGACTGCTGAGTAGCTTGTTTAGCAGCTTGGTCTTGTGCCAAGCTCGTGTCTGACCGTGTCAAGCAGATTTCTGACCATGCCAGGTCTAGTCTGGTGCTAGGCTGAGCGGCTAAGCAGGTCCGCTCAGCTGCCTGGTTGAGCAGGCTGGTCTCCAGGTCAAGCTGGTGGCCAGGTCAGCTCAACGGGGCTTGTTCCACGCTCAGCTGCCTAGTTGAGCACCTTGATTTTCTTGACTTTTTTGCTTTATTGACCATGAATCTTTTCTCTTCTTTTCTTCATTTTAATTCCTACGAAATACATAAAAAGGAAATACAAACACAAATATATAAACTGTGATATTTTATAAAAAAAAGTATTGTTTTAAGTTGAATTTTAGGTATGTTTGGCACTTATCAAACACCTAACCCTTGGTTTGACTCTACCTATCGCCTGAGAAAAACTTTCTTGAAAAACAGTCTCAGCCAAGATTCTTGTTCATAAATCAAGACCTCCTAGTCTTGGTGAAGAATCCCAATCTCTATGGTGGTACGACACCAAGAGATCAATCCAAAATATACAAAAAACATATTACAACAGCAAGGTATTATATGCACAATAATGCTTTAAATATTACAAGTAAAAGACCTTAAGACTAACCCACTCACAATTCACTCAAGCCATCAAGAACATGTGAGTTAATCAAAAATAGTAATCAATTATATCTCTCTAACAATCTTTACAAATAATGCATGAACATGTGAGCAAGATAAGGATGAGCATAAGAATGTGAAAAACAGTATGCAAATCAAAACTCAATTAAGCATGGTAACTCTCTTCCTCACACATGCAACTCTCTTACAAAAACATAATGCAAAACGAAATATGCTCTCTAAACAGACCTGTTAAAACAGAAATCAGTTATAACACAAAACATACCTGTTAATAGATTAAGGCAACTCGTTAATCGATTAACCAGTGCAACAAAACTAAAATAGAAACCAGTTGTAATCAGAAATACTGATATAATAGAAAAACAGTTGAGTTAATCGATTAAGTCACCACGTTAATCGATTAACTAGCATATTAAGATATGTGGTTCAAAAGGTAAACTTCTCATATGTTATGCTTAACTCCTATACATGTTTTAGCAATTATATTATGCCTAATATGCACATATAACATGTATGATTAATGCATGAACATACAATTAACTAGATGATATGTCTCATGGATATGATATGACAATTATAATGGCTTGAGAGACTTGCACCTAGGTTCACCTTACCTATACTCACTTACTATGACACATATCCCAGACTACTTAGAATAATGACTCTATTTATATCCTAGTCTATATATGACTAATGAGCTCTAGGCATGTTGATTTTTGAGCCATCTTCAAGCTTTAATAGAACGTTGTCTTCATTAAAACATAGGTAAAGCATTGCTAGTGCTATCCTTGACACTTTGCACTTTCAGTTTTTAATGACAAAAATATAATTTCATTATAATTAAAAGAATAAATGTGTCATTGGAAGTTATATTTGTCTTTGTTTTTTGAAGTACTTATATCTCCATTAATAGAGAAGATCCTAACTCAAGTTTATTATAGTTATAACAATTTTTATTTCTTTAAAAAATTATAAATTAATGTGAAAAGGTGTTGCAGCTTGCTGTTATTGCAACATGTTTTCTGTGCAACTTTATATTTTCCCCACGTGTCTGGTAGGCCGACTCTGGAGACCGAACAAGAAGTCTTCCTAGAGAATTTGGGTGAGCAGGGTTGAAAGGTTGAGCAAGGGGTGTTCTTCAAGGTATTCAGTTTGAGCTTAGGCTCGTTGGTGGAGGTACTTGAAAAGGTTCTCCGATGATCAAGTTAGTATGAGATTGACTAAAGTTAGTATGAGATTGACGATAGTTAGAGTTAAGGTTAGAGAGCAACAGTAAATAAGAGAGAATGAAAGAATGATACCTCTTTGTGAAGGATATTCCCCTATTTAAAGTGGAAGGATAGATGATGTAGTTCTTGTCGGGTACTATCGACGTGGCTGACCATCTGGGCTTGTGGGGGCTGCATTACCCGTATCAAGCGGATGTGGCAGGGTCGTACTCTGTATGTTGTTGACTTGTACTTTGTAGTAGGTATGGTAGTTGTATCGATGGCCTGTCCTCGTCGTGTTGGCATCAGGTTAGGTGGGATTTGCAAGCGGCATAGTAGTATGTTGTTGGCAGCGTGTTAGACAAGATGTTGGGATAGTGGTACCTAAATTGGCCTAGTGCACGTGGCCTATGGCTTATAGGATAAGGTCAGCTCGATCAATGAGGGATGCTCTATTGATCGGGGCTGAATAGTTGGCCCTAGCCTAGTAGGATGCTAGGTAGCTGAGCATGCCAGTAGACTTAGATGTCTCTGTGTATCCTTGAAGTTGGTATACTTAGATGACTAAGGGTTGATGAGGGATGCTCGGTTGACCAGGGGTGGATAGTTTCCCTCGGTCTAGTAGGATGCTACATAGTCGAGCATGTCGGTAGTCATGTTTATTCCTGTCGTGCAGTCCAGGTGGTTCAAAGTAGGCCAAATCATCTGTGGACTGACGACAGGTCATTATTAAGTTATTAGGTCGATTGACACATGATTGGTCAGAGTTAACTTGGTCATGGGTTCGGCTTAGGAGCATGATATTTATTACAAGCGGTTTGTCAATAAATCTTTATGTTTTATCATCCGCCTTTTGCCTAAGATTTTGGGCCTTCATTGGATTACACTTAAGTGTTTTTTGGGAGACCATGATAGATATGGAGTTTGGGCCTCGCGGGGTGGCCCTCTGATTTTTAAAGTGACTATTTGTCCCTAAGGTCATGGGCTCGAATCGTGGGAGGCTATCCTATATGGGGAATAAAATACTACATGGAGTATTTAAGTTGATGGGTGGCACGCTTAATGTATTCATGGACTGGGGAGGTCACGTGTCAAAACTAGGGTGCTACCATTGACACACTTAGTATATTCATGGGTCTGGAGCTCGTAAGTCAGAACTGGGGTGTTACACAATGATCATCCTCTGGACAAACTAATGAACAATGTCACCTTGTTGGCTTTGTGGAAGGATGAACGAGACTGTAGAGACCTTCTGACCAAGAAGACGGGCCGCTACATCTTCTTTATGTACAATTCTTCGTAGATCGGGTTGTGTCTTCCTCAGTTACACCGTAATGCTTGGGCCTTCATCCAGGCATTTTCCCTTTTTTGCAACGTCAATGGCTTTCCTGGCCCAGTGAATCTTTTCTTTTGGATGTTATGGGTAACCCACAACATTAATACGAACGAAGAGAAAGAAGGCTGGCAAGGGTAGACGTGTCTTCAATCCAAGAACAAACATGCCCTCTTCACCCCCTTTCGGTTCTTCGTTTAAGAATTGGAATAAGGTCTTTTACCGGGTTGAGATCGAGGGATCCAACCACAAATGGTCATTTGATCCGGTTGAGAAATACCTCTTTCCGTTTGTGTAGAATGGCAACCATCATCATGGGCCCGCCAAGAAGTATTCTTTCAGCGAGGAAAGTCTCAGGGGCTCAAAGATGGACGCGGCCCAAGAGGTAGCGACTCATTTGTAAAGTGACTATTTGTCCCTAATGTCACGGGTTCAAGTCACTGGAGTCTCCCCTTTATAGGGAATAAAATACTACAGGAGGTATTTAAGCTGGTGGGTGGCACGCTTAATGTATTCATGGGTCGGGTAGATCACATGTCAGGACTAGGGTATTATGGATGACACACTCAGTATATTCATGGGCCTGAGGGTCGTATGTCAGAACTAGGATGTTACACAATGATCATCTTCTGGACAAACCAATGAACAATGTCTCATTATTGGCTTTGTGGAAGGATGAGCGAGATTGTAGAGACCTTCTGACCGAGAAGGCGGACCGTTATAGCTTCTTTATGTACGACATTTATTCTCAGAAGATCGGGCTGCATCTTCCTCTAGACAAATGGTGTGTGATCGTGCTGGACCAGCTTTGGGTTGTCTCGTCTTAGTTACACGCAAATACTTGGGGATTCATCAGGGCATTTTCCCTTTTTTGCAACGTCAAGGGCTTTCCTTGCACAGTGAAGCTCTTTTTTTGGATATTATGGGTAACCCACAACACTAATCTGAATGAAGAGAAAGAAGGTTGTCGAGGGTAGACGTTCTTCAATCCAAGAACAAACATGCCATGTTCACCCTTTTTCGATTCTTCGTTTAAGAATTGGAATTGGGTTTTTTACCGGGTTGACATGCAGGGATCCAGCCACAAATGGTCATTTGATCCGGTTGGGGAAAATCTCTTTTCGTTCATGTGGAAAGGCCCATTTCGTGTACTAGAGAGAATCAACAACAATGCTTACAAATTGGACCTTCCAGGTGAGTACGGAAACATTAGTGCCACATTTAATGTTGCTGACCTTTCTCTTTTTGATGCAGGTGATGAAGACTTTGATTCGAGGACGAATTCATTCCAAGAAGGAGAGGATGATATGAATCCACCAAGGCCCATCAATGAGGAAGAGCTAAGTGGGCTAGGAGGGCCCATGACCTGGTCCAGCACCAAGAAAGCACACCAAACTCTCAACCTATTAGTGGAAGAAGTGATCAAGTCAACAAAGCCCAACAAGAAAATCAGGCCCATACATTGCACCATTTTTATAGAAGTAACCCAAGTTGGCCCAGGCCAAGAAGGGAACACTTGAGACATGTGGGAGTCACATTTAATAAGTGGGGATTATCATACCCACATGTAGTCTAGGAATTATTTTCCTACCTTATTTGGAAGAACAATTACTATTTGCATTATACTTGAACTTATAGTTGTAATAAATTTCATTAAGAACCATGTAATCCAGGTACAAGCAAGGGAACACTTTCCTTAGTGAGCCAAGTCGTGAGATCACCCTTAAAGGCCATAAGATCTCAATGAATCCTCTCCTGATTTGAAGAGCACATGTGGAAGATCCCAATATGGAAACAATCAATAGCAATCAAACAAATTCCATCTATTTCCTAATCAAGGAGGCGTGTGAATGAGAATCAAGGAGCAAGGCAAAACTTTCCTTAAAGATTCAAATCAGAATAAGAGCTCATCAAGACCTTCCTTATTCAAATTAAGCATGTGTTGGGTGTGATCATCATAGAGAATCCCTCTATTCACACGAGGCAAATCACAAGGAAACCAAAGAAGGCAAATTGATTGTTTCCGAATCCTCTCAAATGGATTCACATCAAGTGGTATCAGAGCTAGTCTTGTGTAAGTCAAATTTTATTTAAAACAATTCTTACCTTGCCAAAATACACGAGGCACACCATAAAGGAAAGCCATGAAGACAAAATGATTTTTTCCTTATTCATTCCTCAACCGAATTTGAACACTTAATCCATGGAGAATCATTTTCAAATTCAAATTTCCACCTCAACCAAAAAGAGCACATGGGAATTAGATTAAGGGAAGCAACTCCCTCCCAAACCGAAAACACATGGGGGAAAAGAGTTAGGAGAATATTCAATGTACTTTACTACTCTTTATGCACATAGCTTGGCCGAAAATTCCATGGCTATTTGTACTTGGCTTTGATATTGAATAAAACAACTTGAATTTTATTTGGAAAATAATCCATTGCTAGTTGAGTTTCTCCTAGTTTCTTGGTTAAACCAAGGCCCTTTCTTATCAAGGTTCTCTTCCTTGTCGCGAAATACATTAGGCTTATCAAGCAATCAAGCTTGTGGCGCCTTCATCTTCCTATCTAATCCATCTTCTTCTATCAACTTTAACCATAAACCATACACGACCAAAACAATTCCCTCACATACAACCATCAACAAATACCCATACATAATTTCCTTAAACAATCCACAAACTCACCCAATCTTCATCCCAAAACCCACGGCCAAACATTCACACAAACAACCCAAAAGAAAACCAAACCAGATAACCATATCCCACGGCCAAACAAAAATCCAAAACAAAAATCAATCAAAAATATAACGAGTTTCAAGGTGCAAAAAGTCCCATATTCTTCTCAAAGACTTACATTCAAGAACGATCAAAACAAAATTCCGAATCCTCTCAAATGGATTCACAATAAGTGGTATTCAGAGCTAGTCTTGTGTAATTTAAATTTTATTTCTTGTATCAAGTCAAAAAAAATACAAAAAAATTTCCTACCTTGCCAAAACCGAAACCAAAATGTAGAAATCAAAAGAGTCTACCCTTACATTTGCCTCAAAATATATCTTAGTCAAATACTTTCTGTTTGTTAAGTCTGTGAGTTCGCCATATTGAAAGCAACTCTTGGTTAACTTGATTTTATCACCCAAGGAGAAATTGAGAGAAAGTGAGGGAGTGATACCCACTAAACACATGGAGAGAAAAGAGTCAAGAGAGAAGTGAGAAAAGAGTCAAGAGAGAAGTGAGAAAATGTCTAGTCCTTCAAGAGATGAGGTCGAGCCCCCCAGGATCACGGCCTATATGCAAGCAATTCATGCAATGAGTACACAATTCCGAGCACTCCAACAATAATTGGAGGAGATGCGAGTTCAACAAAATAGAAGGCAACACAATAGTGGTTCGAGTGATTCTGAACCAGAAAGGAGAAGGAGGCGGAGGGGAAGGAGGAATGACGATGGTGGTCATAGGGAGAGGAGGATGGATGATCGAATGGATGGGGTCAAGATTAAAGTCCCTACCTTCATGGGGATGAATAATCCCGAAGCCTACCTAGAATGGGAGTTGAAAATGGAGCAGGTTTTTAATTGCCATAATTATTCTGATGTGAAAAAGGTCAAGGTGGAAGCCTTGGAATTCAAGGAGTATGCCATGAGGAGGTGTGGTGCTGAACCAGTTGATTCTTGGGATGAGATGAAAATTGTGATGAGAAAGAGGTTTGTTCCGGCATCCTATCCAAGGGATATCCATAACAAACTTCAAAGATTGACCCAAGGAAACAAATCAGTGGATGAGTACTACAAGGAGATGGAGTTAGCTCTTTTGAGGTCCAATTTTCATGAGGACCATGAAGCCACTATGGCACGGTTTCTTCATGGACTGAACCAGGAGATTCCGGATGTAGTGGAGTTACAACCATATGTGGAGTTAGAGGATCTGATCCAACAAGCCATGAAGGTAGAGCAACAACTACGGAGGAGGAAAACCAGATACTCTTCCAACACAAAATTCCAATCTTCAGAGTGGAAGGACAAGCCCAAAAAGGAGGGGCCCATTCCAAAGGAGGCCATGAGCTCTTCCCAAGGGAAGAAGCCCATGGAAAACACCTCTAGGAGCAAGGAGGTCAAGTGTTTCAAATGTCTTGGGCATGGCCATATAGCTTCACAATGCCTAACATGGTAATGAAAAATGGAGTGGTGGAGTCTCAGTCAGAGGAGGCTTCAAGTACAGAAGAAAGTGAACAGGATGCTGATGTTCCAGAAGGAGATCTTCTCATGGTGCGAAGGCTCTTAGGGAGCCAAGTTAGGGAGGATGAGGAGAGTCAACGGGAGAACATCTTCCATACTAGATGTTTGGTAGCAGGGAATGTTTGTTCCCTAATTATTGATGGAGGCAGCTGTGCCAATGTGGTGAGCACTAGGTTGGTTTCTAAACTCAACCTTGTGACGAGGACCCACCCAACCCCTTACCGACTACAATGGTTAAGTGAGGTTGGAGAGATGATAGTCAACCAATAGGCAGAGGTTCTCTTCTCTATAGGGAAATATTAGGATTCCATACTATGTGATGTGGTAGTGATGGAGGCCAGCCATATGCTGCTTGGCAAGCCTTGGCAATATGATAGGAGAACAATTATTTTCCTACCTTATTTGGAAGAACAATTACTATTTGCATTATACTTGAACTTATAGTTGTAATAAATTTCATTAAGAACCATGTAATTCAGGAGGTACAAGCAAGGGAATACTTTCCTTAGTGAGCCAAGCTGTGAGATCACCCTTAAAGGCCATAAGATCTCAAAGAATCCTCTCCTGATTTGAAGAGCACGTGTGGAAGATCCAAATATGGAAACAATCAAGAGCAATCAAACAAATTCCATCTATTTCCTAATCAAGGAGGCGTGTGAATGAGAATCAAGGAGCAAGGCAAAACTTTCCTTAAAGATTCAAATCAGAATAAGAGCTCATCAAGACCTTCCTTATTCAAATTAAGCATGTGTTGGGTGTGATCAACATAGAGAATCCCTCTACTCACATGAGGCAAACAACAAGGAAACCAAAGAAGGCAAATTGATTGTTTCCTTATTCACTCCAAAGCATTTAACTCAAATTGGAATCCATCAATACCTTCCTTATTCACAATTACTATGAGTGGGCATAATCATCAAGGAGATATTCTCCTTTTACACGAGGCACACCATCAAGGAAAGCCATGAAGACAAAATGATTCTTTCCTTATTCATTCCTCAATCGAATTTGGAAACTTACTCCATGGAGAATGATTTTCAAATTCAAATTTCCACCTCAATCAAAAAGAGCACATGGGAATTAGATTAAGGGAAGCAACCAATACACCTTGCAATTCAAATTCCCTCCCAAACCGAAAACACATGGGGGAAAAGAGTTAGGAGAATATTCAATGTACTTTACTACTCTTTATGCACATAGCTTGGCCGAATATTCCATGGCTATTTGTACTTGGCTTTGATATTGAATTAAATAACTTGAATTTTATTTGGAAAATAATCCATTGCTAGTTGAGTTTCTCCTAGTTTCTTGGTTAAACCAAGGCCCTTTCTTATCAAGGTTCTCTTCCTTGTGGCGAAATACATTAGGCTTATCAAATAATCAAGCTTGTGGCTCCTTCATCTTCCTATCTAATCCATCTTCTTCTATCAACTTTAACCATAAACTATACACGACCAAAACATTCCCCTCACATAAAACCATCAACAAATACCCATACATAATTTCCTTAAACAATCCACAAACTCACCCAATCTTCATCCCAAAACCCACGGCCAAACATTCACACAAACAACCCAAAAGAAAACCAAACCACATAACCATATCCCACGGCCAAACAAAAATCCAAAACAAAAATCAATCAAAAATATAACGAGTTTCAAGGTCCAAAAAGTCCCATATTCTTCTCAAACACTTACATTCAAGAACGATCAAAACAAAATTCTGAATCCTCTCAAATGGATTCACATCATGGGTGGTACGCTTAGTGTATTCATGGGTCAGGGAGGTCAAATTTCAGGACTGATGTGTTACTAGTGACACTCTTAGTATATTCATAGGCATGGGAGTCACATGTCAGAACTGGGGTGTTACACAATGTTCTTTCTCTAGACATACGGATTAACAATATTGCGTTGCTGACTCCGTGGAAGGATGAGCGAGTCTGTAGACACCTTCTGGTCGAGAAGGCGGACCGCTATAAATTCTCTATGTACGACATTTATTCTCGGACGATTAGACTCCGTCTTCCTTTAGACAAATGGTGTTTGGTTGTGCTAAACCACCTTTGGGTGGCCCTGTCTTAGTTAAACCCAAATGATTGGGGCATCATCCAGGTGTTTAACCTTTTTTTGCAACGTCAAGGGCTTTCCTTGCACGATGAAGATCTTCTTTTTGGATGTCGTGGGTGGACGTGTCTTCAATCAAAGAATAAGCATGCCCTGTTCACCCCCTTCGATTCTTCTTTTAAGAATTGGATGAGGAGTTTTTACAAGGTTGAGATCTGGGGATCCGGTCACAAATGGGAATTTGGTCTAGTTGAGGAACATTCTTTCCATTCGTGTGGAATGGCAACAATCATCAGCGGCCTTTCTAGAAGTATCCCTTCAGCGAGGAAAGTCTCATGGGCTCAGAGCTGGACGCGCCCCAAAAGGTAGCAACTCATTTGTAAAGTGACTATTTGTCCCTAAGATCATGGGTTCGAGTCACGATAGGTTTCCCTTTGTGAAGAATAAATTACTGAATGTGGCATTTAAGTTGATGGGTGGTACACTCTGTGTATTCATGGGTCGGGGAGGTCACATGTCAGGATTGGGATGTTACCAGTTAAACACTTAATATATTCATAGGCATGGGGGTCGCATGTCAGAACTGGGGTGTTACACAATGTTCGTCATCTGGACAAACCGATGAACAATGTCGCCTTGCTGGCTCAGTGGAAGGATGAGCGAGTATGGAGAGACCTTCTGGCCGAGAAGGCGGACCATTATAACTTCTGTATGTACGACATTTATTCTCGTAAGATCGAGTTGCATCTTTCTCTGAACAAATGGTGTGTGGTCATGCTGAACCACCTTAGGGTGGCTCTAACTAAGTTAAACCCAAATGCTTGGGGCTTCATCCGGGCGTTTGCCCTGTTTTGCAACATCAAGGGCTTTCCTTGCACGATGAAGCTCCTCTTTCGGATGTTTTGGGTAACCCACAACACTAATCCGAACGAAGAGAAAGAAGGTTGTCGTGGGTGGACATGTCTTCAATCCAAGAATAAGCATGCCCTATTCATCCCTTTCGATTCTTCGTTTCAGAAATGGATTAGGGGTTTTTATCGGGTTCAAATCCGGGTATTCGGCCAAAGGGCATTTGGTCCGTTTGGGGAACACTTCTTTCCGTTCGTGTAGAATGGCAACCATCATCAGCAGCCCGCCAAGAAGTATCCCTTCAGTGAGGAAAGTCGCATGGGCTCGGACCTGCACGCGGCCTAAGAGGTAGCGACTCATTTGTAAAGTGACTATTTTCCCTAAGGTCACAGGTTCGAGTCACAATAGGCTCCCTTTTGTGGAGAATAAAATATTGAATGAGGTATTTAAGCTGCTGGGTGGTATGCTCAATGTATTCATGGGTCAGGGAGGTCACATATCAGTACTAGGATGTTACTAGTGACACACTTAGTATATTCATAGGCATTAGGTCACATATCAGAACTGGATGTTATACAATGTTCGTCCTCTAGACAAACTGATGAACAATGTCACCTTGTTGGCAGCATAGAAGGATGAGCGAGTATGTAGAGACCTTCTGACCGAGAAGGTGCACCGCTATAATTTCTTTATGTATAACATTTATTCTCGGAAGATTGGGTTGCATCTTCCTCTAGACAAATGGTGTTGATCGTGTTGAACCACCTTCGGGTGGCCCTGTCTTAGTTACACCCAAACGGTTGGGGCTTCATTTGGGCGTTTGCCCTGTTTTTCAATGTCAAGGGCTTTCATTGTATGATGAAGTTATTCTTTTGGATGTTCCAAGTAACCCACAACACTAATCTGAACGAACAGAAAGAAGGATGTCGTGGGTGGACATGTCTTTTACCGGGTTGAGATCAGGGGATCTGACCACAAATGGGCATTTGGTTAAGTTGGGGAACACCTCTTTCCGTTCGCCTAGAATTGCGACCATCATCAACGTTGTGCCAAAAAGTATTCCTTCAGCAACGAAAGTCTCATGGGTTCGGAGATGGACGCGACCCAAGAGATGCTGGGCTAGATTGACGAGGGTACGGTGTTTCCCTACTCTACTTTGTATGAGGGCGACACAATCTTCGAACATATCATGGTTAGGTTTTCGATCAACTATGGCATCAGGCATTTTAACCATTTTGTTTGTTATGAGACTAACATTTCTCTGTTATTTTTGTAGTGGAGATTAGTAGCAAACACGAAAAGCAGCGGCTGTTGGCTAGAGTGACTAGGCGGGGCACATATGGGACTTCAAAGAAACGCCCTCGGGGTGCTTCCTCGGCTTCTTCCTCTAGTCAGAGGAGTAACACAGCCACTACTTCCCATCAGGATGTCAATCTTATGCCTCCCCCTCCAGCTCTAGAGCATCCAAGTCAGTCTTGTAGCCTGCTCATGTTACTCTCCTAGAGGAACCAAGGGTCAAGCAGAGTGAGGATGTGCATACCTCTTCATCAAGGCAAGTTATTCCTACTGCCTCATATGCACTTCCTTCATTGCTTACCGACCGCTCAACACCCAGAAAGAGAAAAACTCCAGCCACACAGTCTAGCAGCCGACCATTTTCTATATACACATCCCTTGGGCTATAGACTATAACTTGGTAATCCTCAGGGTGAAGGAGGTCCTGGACGGAAATACCCTTCCTGTGATGTTGAGGAAAATCTGGGTATCTTCTATACTAATAGCTTCGATGGCTATATACCTAGAAGTGGATGGTGTGTTGGCCAGCCGTGTAGAGGATGACTCGCTAGTGACCCTTCAGGAGTAGGGTTATGATGACTTCTAGAAGGTGAGGAATGTCCATGCTGCTGAGAGAAAGGAGCTGAAAATCCAAGTCGTGGTGGCCAACAACTCTCTGGCACGTCTATCTGATGTGATGATGTTCACCGAAAAGCGCTTGTTGCTGAGGAAGGAATGGCTTCTATGATGGCTCATGTAGAAGAGGCTGATGTCGAGATCAGGTAGCTGAATGATAAGTTAAAGTTGTCTAAAGAGAGTGGTCTAGATGCTCAGAAAGCCCTTGCATGCGACCAAGGCGAGATTACTCGGCTCCTGGGAGAGGTTGACTCCTTCAAGGCCTGGGTAGAGGCCTTGCAGAAGGAGAAAGTTGCCTTGGCTAAGGAGAAGGTGGCACATGTTGTCGAGATAGAAGAGTTGTCTGACCTCATTGGGGATGATGCCCAAGTCACATGGGATAGTACCTTAAAGTACGTCAGTTTGGCTCATCCGGAGGAGGATTTGTCATGGATGAAGATTAGCACCTACATTAAGCAAGAAGTCTTCTTAGAGTAGATGGGTGAGCAGGGTTGAAAGGCCGGGCACAGGGTGTTCTTCAAGGTATTCGGTTTGAGCTTGGGCCCATCGGTGGAGATACTTGAAAAGGTTCTCTAACGATCAAGTCAATATGACATTGACAAAAGGTAATAGAATATGGTTAGAGAGCAATAATAAATAAGAGAGGATGAATGAATGATACTTGCTTGTGGGGGGACTCCCCTATTTATAGCGGAAGGATGCATGATGTAATTCTTGGTGGGTACTATCGACGTGGCCGACCATCTAGGCCTGTCGGGGGCTACTTTACTCATATCAAGCAAATTTCGCAAGGTCGTACTCTGTGCATCGTTAACTTATAGTTTGTAGCAGGTATGGTAGTTGTATCGCAAGTATGTCCTTGTCATGTTGGTAGGAGGTTTGGTGAGATTTTTTGGCGGCATAGAAGTGTGTTATTGGCAGCATGTCAAACGAGATGTCGGGGTAGTGGTCCCCGAACTGGCCTAGTGTGCCTAGCCTATGGTATGGTACTAGGATAAAGCCGATATAATCAACGGGGGATGCTCGGTTGACTAGGGTGGAGCACTAATGTTTTCAAATTTCTACACCACACTCTAGACTAGAGATGGAAAACGGGTCGCCCGACCCGTTTTGCCCGTGCCCGCAACAATTTAAGTGGGCGCAGGCATGCCTACATTTGCTTAACGAACAAAATGGCATGCCCTACCCATTTTAAAATAGGCTAACGGGCATGCAGGCGGCCTGCGGGTATTGATGAATAACTTAAAAGTAAAAAAAAAAATATATAATAAAATAAAAATAAATTAAATAAAGTAGATAAAAGAGAGAGAAAAAAATTTAAAAACTTTGATATTTTATATAAAGTTGACTCAATCATATTACATCACAATTTATTGGATTTTTCTACTTTTTTTTCCTTACATTATGCCCGTGGGCTGCCCATATTGTCCATTAGAAATGTCTGCAGACAATCAGGCAAACAGGTGATGGCGCATCCTGTCTTGAAGCGGAGGTCGGGCAAATGGGAAAAAATTACATTCCTTGTGCGCAAAACATTGCGGGCTATAATTTTTCAAATTGCACGATGCTTACTTTATCTTTGCTTTTCCTTTCTCATACGCTTTAAGTATATCTGAGCCTCACCTCTCTTTTTATATTATCTCTTCCAAATGCATATATTTTTCTCTCTCAAACTCTTTCTTCCAACTTCACATTCGCTTAGTGCTTAGTCACTTACTTAAATTTATGATTTTTTTCTTATAACTTCCTTTCAAGTTCCTAATTTAATTTATATCATAAGTTATTTCGAACTTCTTGGTATTATTTGGGGTATGCATGTCATTTTGGTGGTATTGATAACATTTTTAGTGGGTCAAACTTATTTTTAGTGGATCAAACATATTTTTTGTTGAGACTTGTAACACCCCATTTTTTCAACTTAGAAATTAGGATTTCGTTATAAAAATATGATCAAAATTTATGGAAAATTAAAGGCAACCTGTTAGAAAATTAGAGTGAATTTAAAATTTCTTTTCCTTAACATGTTCAAGATATAGAAATATTCAATAATATCATTACCCAAAAAAGAGGTATCACATACAACCTCAAAACCATGATTTAAATAATTATCTATTTATTTAAGTATGTAGCTTTACAAAATCATTAATCTTAATTTTAACATAATGATTATAAAAGACATCATGTATGCAAAAAGAATCACTCTTAAGTATTTTTCATAAAATATAACTTATACAAAAATTAGTTCAAAAGACCAAGGGTATTCCTAAATCAGAGCCAATAATCCTAATATAAACAAGATACTTAACTATACATCAGTTAAGTTTTTCTTGTCTATAATTCTATCAATGGATATCGATAGAGCAACTGCAACAAAACTGGACATACACATAGTATAGACAAAAGAAAAGGGAGTAAGAACCAACTACAACGACCGCACCGTGGAATTACATAGAGAAATAACATTAAAGTGAGACACTCTATAACAGCACCATAATAAAACAATGTCAAACATATGCAAATGATGCATGAAGTTAGTGTCTTATATAAGAGGATATTCACATCCACAATTAATATATATTTTATGCAATGTAGTGTGCAATTCCACCAACCAATCACCACAAAAAATACAATACCTGAAGGCCAAGATCCTAGTGGGAAAGCAACCGGAAGTACAAATATCCTTAACAATGGCAAGTAACAATATCAATTGTTTTCCAATTACCTCAATCTGAGGTGCTTACATGGTAAGCTCAGTTCGTTTCAGGATTCATCTCTACCGATCATGAAATGCACAAGGGGGTGTCAGAAACAACTTAGTTTGCATGTAGGACTATCCTGGTCATACGGTTTATTAGACCGGACCCTCACTGGATCATCCCACCTAAGTAATCCCTCAAGGCTTCTTGACGAATCACCGTAATTGCCGCCCCTATCAAAATCCCAATGATATTTCTATCAATGTATCTTTACATTTTCTCCAACTCCAACTACAAGAATGCAATGCATGTACACTAACCGAAGTTAGTCCATTAAATCTTTTAATCAAGGTTTTTTCCAATTTTTTATTTCAACAAACATCACCTGAGTTAGTCGTCTCAGCCCCAATGGATTTCTATCATGCCAAGTCCAACGGACGAGCTCAAGACGCTAACTTAGTATCCAAGATCATTAAGTAAAACCCCAATTCTCACTACACTTTCAAGTGTGTGAATAGCCATAGGTTCTCATCAAATTCAATCTTTCCAAAAACACAACCTAAGTTAGTTGTCTCAGCCCCAATGCATTTTTACTATTACATGTCCTCAAGATGAGCTCAAGACACTAACTTAGTGATTTAATATACGAGCAAGACCTCAATTTCAAACTCTTGTATTTTTCATATCAATATAAAAACTAACGTAAATATTTCTCATTAAATACAATAATAAAGTTATATATTTTGAAACCAATACAACAATCAACTTAATTATATTTTCCCATATCAATACAACAATCACTTATATATATTTTCCATTTCAATAAAACTATACAACAATCCATAACATAACCATTACAAATTGAGATATTTCTAAATTACGACCTTGTTCTTAGAGTTGCAATGCAGGGAAGATGCGGAAGAAGAAGAAAAATGTGCTGGTTCTTAACCGTAATGCAAGAAGAAGAGGAAGAGAAAGAAACCAGCCAAAAGCATAGCAAAGATATTATTTAATAAATGTTTCTATATATGGAAAGTTGTTATTAGAGGTTAAGACTTGAAGTATATATATAGCAAACTAAGTGGGCTGGATAATAACATAAGCCCATTATAACTAATAAAGATAAAACAGAGAATACAAAAGGAGAATAGAAAGACCTAAATGGAGTTAGTGAAAGATGAAGACTCCATTGAAGCTTGAGGATGAAGGTATCTAATTTACACCCCACCCCCCACCCCTCAAGGTGGAAGGTGGAGGTCACGTAGCTCCAGCTTGGAAATGAAACACTGAAAGTATTCAGTTGGTAATGACTTTGTAAATGCATCAGCCAATTGAGTCGAAGAGGAAATTGGAAGAAGCTTAACAATGCCTTGCTGAATTTTCTCGCGAACCACGTGGCAATTGATTTCAATGTGTTTCGTTCGTTCATTGAAGACTAGGTTGTGAGCAAGGTTAATGGCAGATCTGTTGTCACAGAAAATAGGGGTTGGAACTTGAAGAGGTAGGTGAAGATCATTGAACAAGTAGTTCATCCATTGTATTTCGCACACAAGCATTCCCAAGGCACGATATTCGGCTTCAGACGATGATCAACTTACTGTTTTCTGTTTCTTTTTTTTCCAGCAAATAATGGAAGATCGAAGAAATATACAAAACCCGGTTATGGACCTCCTAGTGTCAATACAGTAGGCCTAGTCAGAATCAGCAAAAGCAGAGAGCTTGAGGTTGGAAGTAGAGGAGAAGAATAATCCTAATGAAGGAGAGGATTTGATGTAGTGTAGGACACGGATAGCAGCTTGGTAAAGAGTTTCATGAAGGGATTCCATTTAGAGGCTTAGTTGTTGAATGGCATAGTAGAGGTCTGGTCTTGAGATTGTTAGGTATATGAGTCTCCCAACTAGGCGTCTATTGAGAGATGGATCTACTAATGGTGAGCCATGGTCGAGTTGAAGCTTATTAGATGGATCAAAGGGTGGTTTGGAAGGTTTTGAGGCTAATGTACCCATGTCTTGTAGGAGGGAAAGGGCATATTGTCTTTGATTAAGAAGTAAGCCAGTTTTGGATCTGGAAATTTGAAGGCTCGAGAAGAATCGTAATTAGCCAAGATCTTTGATTTTGTAAGCATGATATAATACTTGTTTAACAGATTGTATCTCAGGGAAATTGTTGCCAGCCAACACTAGGTCATCCATATAAACTAAGATGGTTGTGAAGGAAGTAGAAGATGATTTGGTGAACAAGGCTTGATCAGCAGAGGAGTGTTGGAATCCCATGGATTTGAGTTTTGAGGATAGGGTAAAATGCCATTCACGGCTTGCCTGTTTGAGTCCATACAGTGACTTGTGTAGTTTGCAAACAAGTGAGGAAGAAGGGTTAAGAAGGCCAGGGGGAGGTTGCATATAAACCTCTTCATGTAAGTCTCCATGTAGGAAGGCGTTATTGATGTCAAGCTGCTCCAAGAACCAAGATTTTGATGCTGCAAGGGTAAGGATAATTCTGAGAGTAGTAATCTTGACCA
This sequence comes from Lupinus angustifolius, assembly GCF_001865875.1. Taxonomy (NCBI): domain Eukaryota; kingdom Viridiplantae; phylum Streptophyta; class Magnoliopsida; order Fabales; family Fabaceae; genus Lupinus; species Lupinus angustifolius. Next base: position 21,859 of record NW_017723219.1, read on the forward strand.
CGGGAGAAAAGGTGTCAAAGTAATCAATGCCTTCCATATGATTGAATCCCTTTGCCACAAGTCTGGCTTTGTACCTTTCAAGGCTACCATCAGCATGTAATTTGACCTTGTAGACCCATTTGCATCCAATGGAAGTTTTGTCTTTTGGCACGTCAACTAGAGACCATGTGTTGTTTAGTGCAAGGGCCTTAAGTTCACTTTGAATTGCTTCTTGCCAGCAGGGTATGGTGGAAGCTTGTTTGTATGAAGTTGGTTTTGATATTGTTGAGATGGAGCAGCAAATCTTCCTATAAGAATTAGAGCAGTTAGTGGAATTGAGGCAAGTTGAAAGGGGATATAGTATACCTGGTGTGATTTGGGATGTAGCAGGTGAGGATGAGTTGGAGGTTGTAATTAGATTATAATGGTAATCTTGTAAATGTGTAGGTCGTCTTTGAATTCTGGTGGAGTGCCTCATTGTAGGAGGATAATTTTGTGGTAGGACTTGAGAGTTTTGTGTTGGAGTAGATGAGACAGGATCAGGAAGAGTGGGTATAGGATCAAGATTGTCATTGGTTGGTGTATGTAATGGCATAGTCTTGCAAATAGGTGGTGGACTAGTATCTGTCATAAACTGAAAGAGAAAGTGAGTCTCATAAAAAATAACATTCCTAGATATGAAAATAGAGTGAGAATTGCAATCATATAGTATATAACCTTTTGTGCCTTCTTAAAAACCAAGTAAGGCAATCTTCATAGATCTTGGGTCGAATTTGCCTCTGTGAGAGTTAATGGTAGGAGCATAGGAAAGACAACCAAAGGTCTTGAGGTGACCAATATGTGGATGTGTGTTGTGAAGACAATAGTAAGGGTTGGTTTGCTTTAAGAGGGGAGTTGGTAGTCTATTAATTATATATAAAGCATGCTTAATTGGAAAATTCCAAAGCTAGGCTGGTAGGTGAGATTGATAGACTAAAGCTCTTGCAATGTTGAGTATATGTTGATATTTTCTCTCAACTATACCATTTTGTTGAGGGGTTTCAACACAAGTTCTTTGGTGAATAATCCCTTTAGATTTAAGGAAATCATGCATTAGAAATTCAACCTCATTATCACTTCTTAGAATCTTAAGTTTAGTATTAAATTGAGTCTCAATAAGTGAGACAAAAGTGATAATGTTGGGTCTAGTTTCTACTTTGGTCTTCATTAGTATAGCACAAGTGAACCTGGTATAGTCATCTACCAAAGTTAGAAAATATTTATGGTCATACATTGAAGGAATAGCATAAGGGCCCCAAATGTCTACATGAAGTAATTGAAAGGGGTGAGTGGTGTGTGATGTGTTGTGGACAAAGGGAAGCTTTCTTTGCTTAGATAAGTAGCATACATCACAGGGAATAGAATCAATTGTATTATGAGTAAAACAATATTGTCTAGAAAGAATTGACATGATAGAGTTAGGTGCATGACCAAAACGTAAATGCCATATACAATCTTTAGTATTTTGAGAGGTTCTAGTATTAAAAACAGAAGAGTGAGACAAATTGTTTCTTGTTTGAGGTAGGTTCAGTATGAACAATCCTTGTAGTATCCTAGCTGAACCAATCATCCTGTTGGTATTGTTCTGCAAGATTACACACTAATGATGAGAAAAAATCAAGTGACATGCTAAAGACTGCATTAGCTTAGTAACAGAAATAAGATTGATATGGAATTGTGGAACAAGCAATACATGAGATAAAGTGAGTTAAGCAGTAAGTTTGACAGATCCAAGAATACAAGTTGTTACTTTATCACCATTAGGTAAGGTAATAGATATAGGAGTTATTATTGTGTATGTGGTAAAATTAGCAATTTAGTGAGTGATGTGATCAGTAGCCCCAATATCTAAGAGCCGTTCGGAGTTGAGGGTGATACCTGGTGTAGGAGCAAGTGTTGCAGAGTTTATCACAGAATTAGCTGAATGTGTTTGCTCATTCTTAGATTGATGTAGTAAGTCTAAAATGCCTTGGACTTGTTCTTCAGTAAAACCAGTGTTGTTAGTCTGGGTTTGAGGAGCAGCTTCATTGTTGGTGCTTGTATCAAATGAGTATTCAACTGTGCTATTAACCATCTTGGAGGATCTTGTAGATTAATATCTAGGGGGATAGCCATGTTTGAGATAACAAGTCTCAATGGTGTGATTGGTTATTTCATAATAACTGCAGAATCTGTTATTTTGCCCTCTTCCAAAAACCAGTGGCCCTGTTTCCTCTCCCCCTAAAAAGAATCACTCCTCTGACTCGAAAAGAGTTGTTTGGAGGGTTATTCCTATATTGTGATTCTTGCCTAGATTTAACATTCATGACTCTATTTTCAGGCTCTAGGCTAGGAGGGACATGTAATTGAGTTTATCTTTCTTGCCGAATGAGCAGGGCAAAGGCTTTGATAATATTTGGTAAATAGTCCATTAGCATAATTTGGGATTTGACATGAGCAAATTGCTCAATCAACCCTTCTATGAAACAAATGACATAGTCATGTTCTTTATAGGTCTTGAGAGAATCTATGGCTCCACAATTACAGGGTGCAAGACATTTGCAATTGGGAAAGGGTCTGAAATCTTCGATTTCATCCCATAGAGTCTTTAACTTTGTCAAGTAATCTGAAATGTCAAGGTTACCTTGTTTTAAATGATAGAATTCATTTTGAAGAGCAGCGATCCTAAACATATCTCCATGAGAGAATCTGTCATTTAGGTCTTTCCATGCCTCAGCTACAGTATCTATCCATAATATTGACTTGACAATGGATTCATCTACACAATGTTGAATCCAGGACAACACCACTATGTTACATCTGACCCAAGGGCCATATAGGGGGTCTTTAGTGGGAGGTCGTGGCAAGCTACCATTGATGAAATTGAGTTTATTCTTGGCATTCATTGGTGGGGTAACTAAGACGAGGGCAAGATTCTCATTTGAGTGAAGAAAGAAAGGATTGTTGAGCTGGTCAGAGAGGATGCTATGATTTACCATTATGGTTCAGTGAAAAAGAGATAAAGGAAATAAAGAAAGCAAGAAGAACTTAGGAGAAGATACCAAGCTTAGCATAGCAACCGAGAGGAAGGAGATGCGAGACGAATCAGTACCCTAGAGATTTGATACCATCTTAGAGTTGCAACGCATAGAAGATACGGAAGAATAAGAAAAATGTGTTGGCTCTTAATCGTAATGCAAGAAGAAGAGGAAGAGAAAGAAATTAAACCAGGTAAAAGCATAGCAAAGATATTATTTAATAAATGTTTCTATATATGGAAAGTTGTTATTAGAGGTTAAGATTTGAAGTCTATATATAGCAAACTGAGTGGGCTGGAAAATAACATAAGCCCATTATAACTAATAAAGATAAAACATAAAATACAAAAGGAGAAACATAATATATCATCTTGCCTTGAAACTCTTCTTCCATGAAGTGAAACATAATTCTCTCTTCTTGTTCTTAGTTCATAGGAGCTTTGTTTAAGTAAGTTTTGTATTTTTTTAGTTTATAATTCAAGAGGAGAAAGGAGAAGGCAAATGAGATGCAAAAATCAATTTTGCAATCTCATTTGGAACTCAAAGCTTCAAGTCCTTGAATGGATGGCTCATGCTCCTAACAATTTCATTTGAATGTTGGTTATGTATTTCTACTTCTTCTTTTATTCTAAATTTGAATTTTAATCATTCAAATTGATGCTTTGGTCAATTTTATTTTTTTGAGAAGTTCTTAATGCTCTTTTTAGATTGAT
>NW_017723220.1:0-54514 GCF_001865875.1 Lupinus angustifolius
ATTATTTGTGCATTGACATATTCATATGATTCATTCTATTAGGCAATTCCTTGTGGTTCGACATAACCCTATACTTTACTACAATTGAATCTTGAAAGAGGTATAAATTGTAAAATGGTAAAGTGTTATCAATAAATTTATATGTTGAAATACCTTTTAATATACAAAAGTGATGAAACTAACTTACTAACTTTTATTTATTGTTATTTACATTCCACAATTTATTTATTCTTTAATACCTACTTTCCTTAAGGAAGAAGTTTGGTTTGTTAATAAAAGGAACCCAGAAGGGAGAAAATAAATAAAGGTCACTAAATTTTGTTATTCTTTTGTTCTTTATTTATTTATTTTATCTAATAACTAACTATTCATCACTTTTGTACATTAGAATACCATTAAACCGGTATTCCACAAAACCGAGATGGTATTCAAAGGTACTTAATAATTATGTATTAAGGGATTGCTTCGATACCATTGTATCGGCGTTAGAATTTATTCTAACAAAGCCGAGATGGGGCAAAGAAGGAATAACTTATTCACATGATTATTAGAAGTAAGTTGTAACTGGAATATTCTTGAAACCATTATACCGGTGTTGGAATTTATTTTAATAAAGCCGAGATGGCGAACAAAGAATAAAACCGAGTTCACTTACTTAATCAAATAAAAAGGAAACACACCAAAATGAGGGGATTTCCGCTTTTAACAAATTGGCACTACTGTCAGAAACGTTTGTTGAGAGGGGACAACCTCCTCAAAAATATCTTTCAACAAATTGGCGCCTCTGCCGGTGAATTGCTTTAATAAAAGAACATTTCATATTTATATGTCATTCATCAAATAATTGTGCATAAATTTATTTTTGTTTTTCTACAAATTGTTTTGACTTTTTACAAAGATTTAAATTATTAAATATGTATATTATTTAAATACTAACTCTTCTTGGAAAATAGACAGAGAAAACCTTTCTTGTGCATGAACCGGAATAAACAAATTGAATTTTTTCTTGATCCCAAAATAGAGAAAACACTCAAGAAGAAGAAAAAAGCACAAAAGAGGGCTCGTCAAGCAAGACCTATCATCCAAGAAGAAAGAATGAAATGGCAGAGAATCATGAATCAAGGGCAAAAAATCAAAACAACATTGGTGGATTTGTCAGTTTTAACCCTAGAAATATGATTAGAATAGGAAGACCCTCAGGCACTCAAAGGCCACCAGAAATGAAAACTGGGTTGGTACAATATATGTATGCCAATCCTTTTGCTGGTCTAGATCATGAAGATCCGTACAATCACCTCACAAAATTCTATGAGTTGGTTGGTACTTTTGGGATCTCTAAATCCGAGGAGACCATTTTTCTGAGGCTTTTTCTGCTAACACTTATCGGAAAAGCCAAAGAATGGTTCCTAGATCTTCCACAACATATTCAAAACAACTAGAACATGGTGGAGGAAAAATTCATGTCAAGATATTTTCCGCAAGGATAAATTTATGGACCTAAAAACTGCCATCTCCACTTTCATCCAACCTACGGGGGAAGTCTCTGCGAAGCATGGGACAGATTCAAATCCATGCTAAGAAAATGCCCCAACCACGGTTTCGATGTTCAAACTCAGATCCACATTTTTGTTAATGGACTCCAACAGCAGCACAAATGGATCTTGAACGCAACTGCAGGCGAACAGTTAATGGCTAAACCTCCACACGAAGCAATTGGTATTATCGAATCCATGGCATTAAATGATCAAAAGATTCAACACCAGAGAAGGCCACCACCTAGGCAAGGTGGAATACTTGAATTAAACTCAGCTGATACAGTACTGGCCCAACACAAATTGCTTCAACAGCAACTGGAAGAAGTAACCCAAAAACTTAATGATTTGTCAAAACAATTACGGGAAACCTCAAAGAAATAAATTTATCGGTGTGACAACTGTAGTCAAGATCATGATTCCATTACATGCCAAAATGAGGAAGTACATTTTGTGGGAAACCCTACAAGGTAGAGCTTTCAAAATAATTACCCTCAAGGGGGTAATAATCAATTTCAGAGAAATCAGCCTTGGAGGCAAGATCTTCCTCAAAAACTGGAAGATAAGAGCATTAAACTGGAAGATACTCTAAACCATTTTATGCAAATGACAATGTCAAATCAGAAGAATACTAATGCTTCTCTAAGGAACATGGAGATACAAATTTGGCAAATGGTCAAACAATTAGCTGAAAATCCTAAATCAACATTCTCAACTAATACAGAAGTGAATCCTAGAGAACATGGTAATGCAATCATGAGTGGTGAATCTAGCTCAACAGGGCAGTAGAAGGAATCAATTTTTTTTTGGTAACCAATGTCAAGCTAGTGACATTAAAAAAAACGCTGACTGGGAGGCAACCCAGTATTTGGTAAATTTTTACTTCCTTTATCATTGTCTTTTGTTAGCATTAACACAAAGCAATTTTTAAATCACATCAAGTTAGTCTAAAAAAATTTAAGGCTTGAAGACAAGCCTTCATTTAAAAAGGGGGGAGGACAAGAACTTGACGTAATTTAAAAATTTCTACTTTAGATTGTGTAAATATGTAAAATGTAAATTTGTTTGTTCAAAAACTCAAAAAAAAATCAAAACCGAAATCAAAATGGCTAAACAAATTTTTTTTTTTAAACATGATCACATGATTAGAAAATGCTAAGCATACTTTGAATTAAGCTTTAAGTGAGAAAAATGAGATATATGCTAAACTTTTGTGAAAACATCATATAATGTCATAACTTGAACTTTTTTTCAAATTGAAAATTCAATTTTGTGTAACAAGATCTTTGCAAACATTTTTTAAATAAAAAAGTGTAAAACCAAACCAAGTGAGAGAGTGAGCCAAACACATGTGATAATCAAAGTGAGAATCAACATTTGATTTGTCTAATTAAACTTGTTTGAGTCTTTAAATTTCTTAATTGCATAAAAATGATAAGAAATGATCAAGGTATGTTCCTTAATTAGGTGAACCAAAGGCCAAAAAGTCCAAACCCAATTAGGATCATCCTTTGATAAGCCCCTTTGAGCCAAAAAAATGAAATAATTTTTCAAATTATCCCATGAAACCAAATTTAAAAAAATATTCTAAGAGAGCATTAAATTTTAAAGAATAGTTTGAAAGAATTAAGTTGGGGAGAAAATTGGTGGACATTGCTTCTTAAAAGAAAGAAAAAAACTCAATCTCTTTACAAATGAAAAATAAAACAAAAAGAGATTGAGAAAAATAGAAGCCAAGGTTCAAAAGTTAAAGAGGTAGGGAAAAATAATGGAAAAAATAAGAGTAAAGTACTCCATTGAGAAAATTTTCAAAAATGCTCTCTTTTTAACTTAGCATTGAAAATCTAGAAAAACAATTATCCAAACCAAGTCTCATTACAACCAAAATAAAGACCTTAGTCATCTTTTATTATTTATGCAATTTAAGAGAATAGGTGAGACAAAGAACAAGGTCAAATTACTACAAACAAATGATTGAAAAATTGAGTGAAACACTTACCTTCCAAAAAAGTTCCAATTTTGAACTTGTGTGCAAAGAACACTTTTTGGTTAGAAAAATATTTGCTTAGGTAAATTGTTACACATTTTTTATAAACAAAAGCATTTATTCCTTGTTTGAAGCATTATGTGTCAAAATTCACAAATCATGAAAAATCTCCTTGAAATCAATTTTTAACATGCTTGTGAACATTTGAAATCATGTTGTTCATCTTTAAACTTAGCCAAATGTGAATTCGGATAAGTTTTACCTTTTGTTTGAGGACAAACAAAGTTTTAAGTTCGGGGGAGTTTGATAAGTGCCGAACATACCTAAATTTCATACACTTTTATGGCACTTATCTTAAGCATAATTGAGAAAATCCAACTTAAAACAATATTTTTTGGATAAAATATCACAATATTTTATATTTGTGTTTGTATTTCTTTTTTATGTGTTTTGTAGGATTTAGAAAGAAACAGAAAAGAGAATAAAGACTCATGGTCCAACAAGAAAAAGAAGTCAAACTCAAGGTGCTCAAGCAAGCAGCTGAGCGTGGACCAAGCCATGCTGAGCTGACCCAGACACCAGCCTGACCTGGACACCAACCTGGCAAAGACTAAGCTGCTCAAGCAAGCAGTTGAGCGGACCTGCTTGACCGCTCAGCCTAGCACCAGACAAAACCTGACACGGTCAGAACTCAAACTCGGCACGGTCAGACACAAGCCTGGCACACGCCCAAGCTGCTCAAGTAGCAGCTCAGCAGTGACACATGTATGCTCAGCGGTGAACCAAACACCTGCCCAGGTAGCAAGCACCAAGCCACGTCTCAGTCAGCACGGTCAAAGCTGCTCAACAAGCAGCTTAGTGGTGCCACAGGTGTGCTTAGCGGTGTGCACCCAGACTTGACTTAGCCATCAAGAAAACGAAGAAGTCACCAAGGACATCACTTCAAGTAGCCCACTATAGGCTTTTCATAGTAGCTCACCATAGCTGGTCCCATAGCTCACAACTAGCTTTGGTGAGTCAAGCTTAAGGAGGTGACAAAGCTGCTTGGCCAAGTGACCAAACCCATGCTGAAGGGTTTGGTCAGCTGCTGAGCAGTGCAAACAAGCAGCTCAGCGGATCGAGGGAAAGTTCTATAAGTATGAGGCATTTCATTCGAACAAAAAATATCATATATCATCTTGCCTTGAAACTCTTCTTCCCTAAAGTGAAACACAATTCTATCTTATTGTTCTTAGTTCTTAGGAGCTTTGTTTAAGTAAGTTTTGTTTTTTGTTTATAATTCAAGAGGAGAAAGGAGAAGGTAGATGAGATGCAAAAATTCATTTTGTAATCTCATTTGGAACTTAAAGCATCCAATCCTTGGATGGATGGCTCATGCTCCTAACAATTTCATTTGAAAGTTGATTATGTATTTCTTCTTCTTCTTTTATTCTAAATTTGAATTTTAATCGTTCAAGTTGGTGTTTTGGTTAATTTTATTTGTTTGAGAAGTTCTTAATGCTCTTTTTAGATTGATCACCTAAAACCCGATTTCAAGTCATGAAAAATTATGTGTCTCAAACACTTAACAAATAAACTAAGAAGTAGTTGTACTACTTAGTTTAAGTTAAACATGCTTTTCTTAATATCTTATATTCATTACTACTTCAATATTAGAGTAGCCAAGATTAGGGTGTGACAACCTAGTCTCTTTGTGGACGTAATATTATTTAGTAATAAATATAAGTGATCATCATTCTACCATTTTCGCACATACACTACAAGGAGGATTTCAGACCTTGGTGTTTGGAGTTAATCAAAGTAAAACATAAGAACTTGTCTAAGTAGTTCAAATACATAAGAAGAAGTTGAGAAATATTTTCCTCATTCAAAATGATCTTGTCTCCTCAAGAATTTGTTAATATTTAGTTTATGTTTCTTGTTAATTGTTTATATGCAATTCAAAACAAAAACCACCAAAATATGTTTAACTCATTATTTGTGAATTGACATATTTATATGATTCATTCTATTAGGCAATTCCTTGTGGTTCAACATAACCCTATACTATACTATAATTGAATCTTGAAAGATGTGTAAATTTTAAAATAGTAAAGTGTTATTAATAAATTTATTTGTGGAAACACCTTCTAATATACAAAAGTGATTAAGCTAACTTACTAACTTTTATTTATTGCTATTTACATTGCACAATTTATTTATTCTTTAATACTAACTTTCCTTAAGGAAGAAGTTTGGTTTGTTCATAAAAGGAACTCGAAAGGGAGTAGATAAATAAAGGTCACTAAATTTTATTATTCTTTTGTTATTTATTTATTTGTTTCTAACAACTAACTATTCATCACTTTTTTACATTAGAATACCATTAAACCGGTGTTGGAATTTATTCCACAAAACCGAGATGGTATTCAAAGGTACGTAATAATTATGTAATGAGGGATTGCTTCGATACCATTGTACTGGCGTTAGAATTTATTCTACCAAAGCCGGGATGGGGCAAAGAAGGAATAACTTATTCACAAGATTATTATAAGTAAGTGATAACTGGAATATTCTTGAAACCATTATACCGGCGTTGGAATTTATTTCAACAAAGTCGAGATGGCGAACAAAGAATAAAATCGAGTTCACTTACTTAATCAAGTAAAAATGAAACACACTGAAATGAGGGAATTTCCGCTTTCAACAAATTGGTACTACTGTCAGGAATGATTTGTTGAGAAGGGACAACCTCCTCAAAAATATCTTTCAACAAAAGGCCCAAATGGAGTTAGTGAAAGATGAAGACTCCATTGAAGCTTGAGGATGAAGGTATCTAATTTACACTTGTCACAAACATTCAGCACATAAAATAATTATTAATTTATCACAATACTCACATGCATTCAAACATAATTATTTAACAACCTTCCATGACGATATAATACCATAAGCGAGTACATCGCATTATGTTACACACAAAAATGAATTCATACACATATATTTCCAACACAATCAAATATATAAGACTCTATATGTCGTCATTAAAAGGATTAAGGACTCTTACATGAAAACAAGTTTCCATGGGAGTTCCTAATCTACAAGACTCTCCGAATTTTGAGGGAATCGGAGAGGAAAAACTTTAATGAAATACTCTAAGACCACAATGGTCTTCTCTCTCACCTTAGGCGCTTTATCTTATAACTTCAACTTGCTACACCATCATGAACGTCACCACTAACATCGATTTGGCCCAAGTGTCACACTTCATCAACTAAATAAAAATCAATTCCTACAACCCAAAAATTTAACACATCACAAAATACGTAAAACACGGTTATACTTTTTTTTTGAAAACCAATTTCTAATACTTTGAAACTAAATATTAAAGTGAGATAAAGAATTCAACTAATGAAAGACTTCAAATAATAGCAATACTAATATAACTATGATGAAAACAGAAATAAACATTACTGGCAAGAACATAACGTGGTGGAAGATAAGGATGATATAATGGGATTTATCAACTATATAGAACTTAAGCAATATTTTAGCCTCATTAAAGGAGTAAGACAATAAACCAAAAAATCACTTCGTTTTTAGAATAAATGGCAATGGATAATTAAAATTGATATTGTAATTCTTCATATATGGAACAAGGATGTCGTTGTACCTTTTTATTGAGTGTTCTGCACTTTATGGAGGGTTAATAGATTTAGAAAGTTTAGTGTGTAGATGAGTGGAAGAATTTGAACACCAGTAGCCTCTGAGAACAATGTAGGATTTAATAGGTGGTGTTGATTATGAGTTAAAGGAACAATTGGTAAATGCAAAGCATTTTGGATGGAGGGTCGGTACAAAGGGTTCTGACTCAACTTTTCTCAATTAGGAAAAAGAATATGGATGAGCAGTTGTATGTAGAAGAGAAAAACTGCAAAGGGAGTCTTGTTGCTATGATATACTAAACTAGATTTCAAGCACAAATAAAATATGGAAACAAAAAATTATACATGGGTTATATAACAACAATTAAACGTGAATTAAGGAAGTAATAAATGGAACGTGCATTGAATATTAATAAATATGCATGACTAAATTACACTGACACCCCCAGAGTTTTAGTGAAACTACACAAACCATCCCTCACTTTTTTACACCTACACAAAACCCCCTAAATTTTACACTTTCGTTACATCACCCCTGCATGAGAAATAAATGTAATTTTTTAAACAAAAAATTTGATAAATGCAATTAAGTTAAACAAAACATTATATATTGAGGAGACAGATCCAAATAATATACAAATCAATATATCTTTATTATTTTTTGTTACAAAATGTATCACCAATTTCAAAGAGATATTGTTTAAATCGCTCTTATATTATATCGTAATGAACCAAAAATGATAAATATGTATTAACTCATATATTATTTGGACTTGTCTTCACAATATATCATGTTTTGTTTAACTAAATTGCATTTATCACATTTTTTGTTTAAAAGATTACATTATTTCACTTTCAGAGGTGGTCAGTGTAATGAAAATATAAAAATGAGGGGTGTTTGTGTATGTGTAAAAAATTGAGGGGTGGTTTATGTAATTTCGCTAAAACTCAAGAGTGTCAGTGTAATTTATTCTATATTCATATATGATTATAATAATACTATTAACTATCACTCTGTAACATTATTTATTATTAATATATAATCATATATAATTATAATAATACTATTAACAATCACGTTGTAACATTATTTATATAATATATCCATATAGTAACATTAATATATATATATATGATAAAGTGATGGTATATAGTTAGGGATAAAATGATTAAAGGGTAGAAAAGATAAAGATGATTATATGATCTTAAATATGTTATGATAAATATTATCATTACCATAACTAATTTAATCAAAATTCACAATAAAGATAATGTTATAATAAATAATATAGGTGATATTACTTATAAATTATTATCAAAAAGATAATTTCTCTAAATATAGTATTCTTAAGATTATGAATAATTCAATGTAACGATAAAATAATACTTCTAACCCAAATTAAATTTTTAAATAACATTATTTTCACAAAAACCCGTTACTAGATGATATATATTCATTTACATGTGAGGTAACTGATATAATAACTGGTTTTTCGAATATAACAAAAATCATAAACATATTAAATAAATATTAAAAGATCTACAATTAATCTAAAAATAATCATATTTACCTTTAGATAAATCTACAAAAATAAGTCAAGATTTTTCACTCACATAAAAAATGATAGAAAATTGTAGGTGTTACAAGACTCACTAAACCTTCTATTTGTCTTCCTCAACTTCTATCTTCATCATTCCTTCTTCATCTCAGGCACAACTTCTTCTTCACCTCTGTTCCTACTCATTCACCCAAAGGTATGTTTTTTCAAGTTTTTTTCTATTAACGTATAGTTCAACGTTTGCTAATAGTAAATTCTAGGTTCTTTTTTTTGTTTTTTAGTTCAACATTTACTAATAAGGTAACATTTTTACTTGAGAAGTTAACGTTTTTTCGGCCATTATTTTTGGATGAAGCTTATCTTTTTTAGTTCAAGATAATATATATTTTTGTATGATTTCTCATTACTCCTTATTTCTGAATGTTTATTTCTTAAGGTTTCAAGTGACTGAAGGTTGTGATGAAGATTTTTTCTGACATATAATTTTACATTCCCTTCTTCGAAGTTAAATTTTCTTCTACCTTCTTGATCCTTCGGGAAAAAATACTAACCATGTGTAGGAAAATACATGTATCATTGTGCACTTGGCCAAAAGATAGTATAAGCTTTGGTGTGCACTTAGGAGAAGGCAAATAGGTATATCACTTTTCAACTATGAAAGTTTTATTGTTATTTTTATTATCACTATAAAGCAAAATTGTGACTCTTTAAAGTTGTAAAATAGATTCATTATTATTATTTTGAAATTAAAAGCTATTGTATTAGACATACGTTAGGTGTACAATTATACAATAGAAGCCCATGTATACTACATAAGATACATGCGGCCAGGGTACATAAGAAGGCTTTACATTTTTTTCGTTTTACTCACTCAAACTTTAATAGTTTCATTTTCTTTGCCTTACTTGTGGGTCAACATTCCTATGGATGGGGGAGCAATAAGTGATAAGTGAGATGCTTTTCACACGGAAGTTTTTTTTTTTAACTTTTCCTATATTTTAGTTAGACTTGTATATTTAATTTTATTTTCTTTGCACTTCTACATAACATGTTGCAGGCTACTAATTAAATATGTTTTCAAATTAAATACGCAGACCTTATAGTAGTCTCCAATTGAAAAGGATATGAAAAAAGCATGTCCAACACTAGACGGTAGAAAAAAAATCAAAAGTTATTTGAAACTCATGCTATTGAAAGGGTGAAACAAGATCCATTATTAACTTTTAAAAATGCTTAGTCTAAGTCTATGATAGAAGGAAAAGTGAACTAAGATGAAAAAACAAAGTCATAGTTTTAAAGTAATTTTATGTCCAACTAAAAAGTTGCAAAATATTCAGCAACTTGCACTTTCTCTAAGTGCTATTTGCTAAGAAAATAACTTTGTATACAGATAAATAAATAGCAAATAGCAGTTACTTACTTCTTTTTGCATACTTGGATGACTTCAATCATTTTCTTTGTGTTTTAAATTACTAAATTATTGATCAAATATATAGTATGTTTACATACTAAATTTTTATTATAGGCATCAAATTCTACAGTTATGATGAGGTATGTCGCCATAAAAATAAAGCAATTGATCGGTGGTTTGACACCTTCATGCTCGAAAATGGCTATTGTAGAAGTGAGTATGATAGTTGTGTCTACTACAAGAAGCTTGCAAATAAGTCATTTATCTATCTCCTTCTTTATGTTGATGACATGTTGATTGCAAGTAAGAACATGTCAGAAATAAAAAACTTAAAAGCTCAGAGTTTGAAATGAAAGACTTAGGAGCTAGAAGAAAAATTCTAGGAATGAAGATTCAGAGAGATAGAAAAGAATGGACGCTCTTTCTATCACAGAAGAAGTATATTGAGAAAGTGTTGGAACGTTTTGGCATGCAAAATGCTAAACCGGTCACTACTTCATTGGCGTCTCATTTCAAACTTTCAATGGCCTTGTGTCCACAAACTGAGAGCGAAAATGAGGAGATGTCAAGTGTACCTTATGCTAGTGCAGTTGGCAGTCTTATGTATGTCATGGTATGCACTAGACCAGATATTGCACAAGCAGTAAGTGTGGTAAGTAGGTATATGGCAAGTCCTGGTAAAGTTCACTGGAAGGCTGTGAAGTGGATTATGCGCTACCTAAAGGGTACCACGGATATTGGCTTATTGTATGGAAAAGTCAAAGATGTTGGAAGTAAGGTCATCGGATATATTGGCTCAGATTATGCCGGAGATCTGGATAAGCGAAGATCACTCACTAGATATGTCTTTACACTGTATGGTTGTACTATTAGTTGGAAAGCAACACTACAATCAATTGTTGTTTTGTCTACAATTGAAGTGGAGTACATCGTAGTAACAAAAGCTGTAAAGGAAGCCATTTGGGAGAAAGGTCTAATTGAAGAGTTGGGTATACAACTAGAAGAAACAACCATCTACTATGATAGTCAATGTGCTATACATCTCACAAAAAATCCAATGTATCATGAAAGAACTAAACATATTGATGTTCATATGCACTTTATCAGAGATATCATTAAGAAAGGAATTGTTAAAGGGGAGAAAATACCAAGTGCAAATAATCCTACTGACATGATGACGAAGCCAATTCCAACAACGAAGTTCAGACATTGTCTGGACTTGAATGATGTCCAGAATCTCTAGTGGGCATGAGGAATAGCAACATGAAAATAGTTATGATAGTCTTTTAACCAAGGTAGAGATTTATTAAATATTGGCTTAAAAGAAAAAGAGAATGATGTGGCAAAAGAAGTGGCAATGGTGAAATCTTCTTGTGGCCAAGTAAAATGAGTGGCTATAGTGGAACCTTTTTTGTAGCCAATGAGAAGAAGAGATTGTGGTGAAGCATCTTTGTTTTTGGCCTTAGTGCTCCAAGCCATTGTAAGACACACCAATATTCTAGTCTTAGTGCATATTCTCTCTTCTTCTCTTGTTCTAATATTGTGAGGAATATTTTAGTGTTTAAGATATACTTGAGTGAGAGTGATATTGGGTGTACTTGGGTTTTGGGAAGTGAGTGAACTTGTAATTCTCTTTCATCATAGTGATAATATCATTGTTGCTCTTCAACCGTGGACGTATGCAAATTGTTGAACCACGTTAATTTCTTGGTGTCATTTTCTCTATTATATTTTCTCCATGTGTCTTCCACTACAACAAACTGGTATCAGAGCTCGTAGAGCTCTTGCATGCTAAGCCGTACGATCTAAAAGAAAATTATTAGTATGCTCTTTGTTTGCGGCATTGTCTGATCTAACACACAAGAAAAGAATTGTTCTTGTTACTAGAAAGGTATAATAGTGTGAAAGTGCATGTCTAGGAAAGTTCTGTCTTAGGAAAGACCTGGTATTTAAGCGTGTCTGTTAAGACCCACCTCTCTTTCCTGGGAGCTTTCCTGGTGTACGTTCACAGACTACGATATTGTTCTGGTATACAGTTATCATGGCGAGTGCTAAATTTGATTTGGAGAAATTTAATGGAGAAAATGATTTCAACCTATGGCGATTGAAGATGAAAGCTCTACTAGTTCATCAAGGCTTGAGAAAAGCCTTGGAAGGTAGAAACAAGTTACCATAGAGTATGATCGACGACGAGAAGGATGAAAACCTGGAAAAAGCACATAGTGCAATATTGTTGTGCTTGGGAGATGAAGTTCTACGAGAAGTGTCAGATGAAACTACAGCTGCTTCATTATGGTTGAAGCTGGAAAGCCTGTACATGACAAAGTCACTTCAAATGCGGCTGTATTTGAAGAAAAGAATATATACCCTTCAAATGCAGGAAGGAAAACCCATAAAAGATCATCTGGATGAATTTAACAAAATTATTCTTGATCTAAAGAATATTGATGTTAAAATTGAAGATGAAGACCAAGCAATTCTTCTACTATGTTCCCTTCCAAGTTCTTATGAGCACTTCATCGACACCATGATGTATGGTCGAGAAGATCTGACCTTAGACGAAGTAAAGGCGGCGTTGCACTCGAAAGAACTGAAGAAAAGAGTATCAGATTCGAGATCTGAAGGCTCAGGTGATAGTCTTTTTGCTAGAGGAAGAATAGAGAGGCGAAATCAATTTGGTGAAAGAGGGAAATCTAGGTCCAAGTCTAAAGCGAAACCTAGAAATTATAAATGATTTCATTCTCACAAAGAAGGGCATATAAGAAAGAATTGTCTACAGCGCAAAGGCAAGGAAAAGATTTATAAATATAGAGATGCAGCTGTAGCAAATGACTATGATAGTGCAGATGCACTAATAGTCTCAGAGCACGATTCAAAAGATGAATGGGTACTTGATTCTGGATGCTCATATCACATGTGTCCCATTAAGGATTGGTTTTCAACTTACCAACCCTTAGATGGGGGCAAGGTCCTTTTGGGAAATAATGCTCCCTGCAAGGTCATTGGCATCGGCTCAATTAGAATCAAGATGTTCGATGGAATCGTAAGGACGTTGACAGATGTAAGGCATGTTCCAGAATTGAAGAAAAATCTGATTTCCTTGGGAACACTAGATTCAAAAGGTTATAGCTACAAAGGTGAAGGTGGAGCTATAAGAATATCTAAAGGCGCTATGGTTGTAATGAAAGGAAAGAAAGAGAATAGTCTCTACATGCTACAAGGAAACACAATCACGGGTGTTGCTGCTGTCTCATCAACAAGTGATTATGATGTCACCAAATTGTGGCATCTAAGAATGGGTCATGTTAGTGAAAGAGGTCTAGCCGAGTTGGCCAAGCAAGGATTGCTATGTGGTCAACAAGTCGGGAAGGTAGACTTCTGTGAACATTGCATTTTTGGGAAGCAATGTCGAATAAAATTCAACAATGCAGTTCATCGAACAAAAGGCACGTTGGATTATGTACATTCTGACTTGTGGGGTCCTTCCCAAGTACCTTCTCATGGTGGTAGGAGATATATGCTAACTTTCATTGATGATTATTCAAGGAAGGTTTGGATCTTCATTTTGAAACACAAAAGTGAAGCATTTGTCAAGTTCAAACAGTGGAAAACCTTGATCGAAAAGCAAAGTGGGAGGAAGATCAAGTGACTGAGAACTAACATGGCCTAGAGTTTTGTAGCAGAGAATTCGAAAACTTTTGCAAGGATCATGGTATTGTCAGACATTATACTATGAGGAACACTCCTCAACAAAATGGACTTGCAGAACGGATGAACAGAACCTTACTTGAAAAGACGAGGTGTATGTTGTCAAATGCTGGATTGCCAAAACAATTCTGGGCGGAAGCTGTCAATACAGCTTCTTACTTGATCAACAGATGTCCATCAACGGTTATTGATTTAAAACTCCAGAAGAGATGTGGTCGGGTGTTCCTGCAAATTATGATAATTTGAGGATATTTGGTTGCCCTGCATATGCTCATAACAAAGAAGGAAAACTTGATGCAAGAGCATTGAAATGCATTTTTCTTGGATATCCTGATGGTGTAAAAGGATATAAGTTGTGGTGGCCAGAGAAAAGAAAATGTATTATTAGTAGGGATATTACTTTTAATGAAGTTGAAATGCTAAAGCCTCATAAAGAGTCTTCAAGTGAAAACAAAGACCCTAGTATCTCGGAGAAGGTGGATTTTGAGGTGGAGATACAAAGGAAAAGACATTTGATCAAGAATAAGAAGTCTATGATGCATCTACTAGAAGTGATGTATCCCAATTGCAACATTATCAGTTTGTTAAGGATAGGCAAATGAGACATATAAAACCTCCTAAGAAATATGGTTATGCTGATCTAGTGTCTTATGCTCTAAATGTTGTTGATGATATCAGAAATTGTGAGCCACAATCATATGAAGAAGCTATCAACAATAAAGAAGCTTCCAAATGGATTTCTGCCATGAGAGAGGAAATTGAGTCTCTTCATAAGAAGCATACTTGGGTTCTTGTGAAACGACCAAAGTCTCAAATGGTTGTTGGATGCAAATGGGTCTTCAAGAAGAAGGAAGGAATTCCTAGAGTTGAAGATGCAAGATTCAAAGCGCGATTAGTGACCAAAGGTTTTACACAAAGAGAAGGAAGTGATTTCAATGAAGCTTTCTCCCCTGTGGTAAAACATAGCTCTGTTCGCATCCTACTTGCCATTGTAGCTCAATTTGATATGGAACTTGAGCAACTAGATGTCAAAACAGCATTCTTGCATGGTGAGTTGGAGGAACAAATCTATATGAAACAACCTGAAGGATTTGAAGTTCAAGGGAAGGAAGATCATGTTTGCTTGCTGAAGAAATCCTTATATGGCTTAAAACAATCTCCTAGACAGTGGTATCAGAGCCGATGGTTCGGTTGGGACATGGTGGACTCAAGGGGGAGCGGACCGGAAAGTGTGTGGTACCCACACTTGAGGGGGAGATTGTTGGGTTTATTCAAGTGTGAAGTCCCACATTGGATATGCGAGGAGGAGTGAAAGAGTTTATAAGAAGGAAAGGTCCATGGAACTAAAGCCTTAAGGTTTTGGTTCAAGACGTGGTGTCTCACTTGTAACTCTTCACTCTTCTCATACCCATGTAACAATGGAACTCCCCGGTGGTTAGACGCTCCCCAATCACAGTCTGGTCCAACATACTAAATTTTTATTATAGGCATCAAATTCTACAGTTGTGATGAGGTATGTCGTCATAAAAATAAAGCAATTGATTGGATGATCACCAAGACCATGATAAAATGGTCAAGCAATTTGTGCAAATTATGGTTAAGTTTAGTTACTTGGGAACACAAAAAATAACTTCATACTCACTAACTTTACTAAAACACTGGCAAGCTCTTTTTTGTATAACTATTACATGCAACACAAGCTTTATTATCTGTATTTATTGATCGTTTTCTCACTAAACCTAAGTCAATAACTGACTTGTATCATTCTTTTTTGCCTTGCAGGTGAAAAATCCACCTTCTTCATAACATGGAGTAAAATAATAAGTGATGAAAAGTAAATGAAAATTGCAAAAAAACTTTAACATCATTAGTTATATTTTAATTAAACTTATTTTGTTATTTTTTTTAATTTGTACTTCTACATATTGTATGGTTGGCTAATCCAATATTGCTATATCGTGCATTCGCATAGATACACTCTTAGAGATTCATGTACATAAAAGCAATCATAAAATATATATAAATTATTAGTATTATAATGTATATTTGATTTTTATTTGTTTTAATTATTTTTGATTCCTTAGTTTTACGATGTAATCATAAAATACATATAAATTATTAGTATTATTGTGCATATTTGAATACATATTTTTTAGAAGAGTCGGTTTTTATTAGAAAAATATGTACATCTATTCTTTATAACATGTACATTAAAATATCACAATTGTTTGTCGTTAAAAAAATAATAGAAATATCACAATCTAAATAGTATACCAAAAAATGTATATTCCAAATAATATAAATAGAACTTCATTTGTTTAAATGCAACTTTCATATGCAACAACCAATAACGTAAACAATAATAACAATAACAAAAATGAGTGTAAAAGACATAGTAATAATAATAATAAATTCCATATTATTAATATTGCATGAGTAAACATTGATTTCTTAAAAAATTGATATTAAAAATTAATTTTAAACATTTACATTTATGA
This sequence comes from Lupinus angustifolius, assembly GCF_001865875.1. Lineage (NCBI taxonomy): Eukaryota > Viridiplantae > Streptophyta > Magnoliopsida > Fabales > Fabaceae > Lupinus > Lupinus angustifolius. Next base: position 16,340 of record NW_017723220.1, read on the forward strand.
TTGTTTATATCAATCTAGATTTGTGCTTATATTTCATGTGTAAACATTTCAATATTTAATCATAATGATCATCAATCTAAAATAAAATATATTCATTTAAGAGATATGCTAGAAAAAAGACCTTTTAAATTTATATGGTACTTATAAACATAATTCTAAAAAAAATGGTACAGAAAAAAAGTCATCATATATAGAGAATATAGAGGGGAGCTATTATCCCATTAAATTTCAATTTTATTTGTCGTGATGTATTTTAAAATCAAATACTATTAATATTCATACTATCAACAAATTAATGCTGGTAATAATTGACACAATTGTACTTTTATGATTTTTTTGGTTATAACATAAGATGACCTCATAAATTTCACTTTTTAAAAAACCTAACACACTCAAATAAAAACACAAACCATACATCATTAAACACAAACAAAAGTGGTATTTCACCACTCTCCGATAAGGCTAATTTTAATAACGTGAATACCAGTTAAAAGAAATAGTAACAATATGGATAGTAAAAATAATATAAACAATAATAACAATAGTATACAAAGAATTCAGAATGGTAACATTGTATGCGTAAATATTGATTTGTTAAAATTGTTGATATTATAATTAATTTTAAAAACAACAATAGTATAAAAAGAATTCAGAATAGTAACAATGGGAAAATTAACATAAAAATAATTTTAAAATTTTCTATTATTAATATTACATGTGTAAACATTGGTTTGTTAAAATTGTTTATATTGAAATTAATTTTAAGCATGCACATTTATGATTGTACGAATTCAGAATATTAAGAACAACAAATCTATTGTATAAAATATAATAAACATTAATCTAAAATAAATCATAATCATTAGTTAGATAAGTCAAAAAAAACCTTATAAATCTACATGGTACTTATATATAAACATCATGCCAAAAAAAATGGTGAGGTATAAATATATACTTTATTAAATTTATATGGTACTTATTGCATACGACATTATTTTATTATATCCATTATTATATAATGACTAAATTATCCCACCTAAATTAAAGATATAAGTAAAATATAATATACTTTGCAGTAATATACTATACACAATTTCATTTATTAAATTTTTGAAACAAATAAAAGATCTTATTAAAAATATACCACTTCTATTCTATTTAACTATATAAGAAAAAAGGTCCCCAACACTATTCTTCTAGGACACATGTCATGCTCTCATTTGCTTTTTTCCCTCCAAAACATCTCCATACTCTATTGATCTCAACACTATTCCTCTTGGACACATGTCATGCTCTCATTTATTTTTTTCCCTTCAAAACATCTTCATACTCTATTGATGAGCTCACACACACTATCATTTTCATATACATCTTGCACCATTAATTTTTATTCCTCACATATAACATCCACGTGTCATCATCTGACCATTAGCTTTCTAACCACAACATTAATATTCTTTATTACTCACATATCTCATCCACATGCCATCATCTCACCATTTGCTTTCTAACAACACCTTTCATTATCCCCAAATCCATTTGCAACATTTTAATTCTTTCTCAATACCAAATACATTTTTTTATTATTAAATTCTTCCTTCTCCATCTCTTCGTTTCACCTACCATTCGTTCCATCAACTTTTCGTTTCTCTTTGTTTGTTCTTTTTTGTCTATCAAATACACATATAAACATGAATATATACCGACACTTATCACCTTTGTAAAACTAATTTATCACCTCATTTCTATTATCGGCTATACAATTCTAAATTTTAAGAATATCAAGAGTTCCAACATAATTTTCAATTTTTTTGACCTTCAAAATAAAAGATTTATTACTATGATCGTAACCCAAAAAATGTTAGACCCAATGAAATGAATTTGATAGAAGAAATCACAAGTATAATTTAAGTGTCAATAAAATTACAATAACAATATGTGCAACTAATTCATCAATAACTCAATCTGACCAAACACATATGTTTCTATAATTTCCTACCTTACTAGTTATTAATTTAAGTGTATACAAATAATCGATTTCAAATCACTAATAATATATCATCACTCAACTAACTAACTATTCGACCAATTAATAATTTATTATCCAATAATATGATTTCATTGTTGATAACAAAACCTTAATATAATCATCTCACCTTTCCTTATTTAATTGTATAATTTAAATTGGAAAAATTATATTGTTTCAAACTCATTCAATATTTACATTAATCTATCTATTCTATTTAAGATTATTATTACTCTAAGAATTAGAAGAGGTTAGATTACTGTTCATTTGTACGATTAACATACGTGTTCTTAACAATATGAATATACGAGTAACATGTATGTTTTTAACTATGGAAATGCACGAGTAATATGTATTCTTAATAATATAAATGTATGGGTAACATGTGTGTTTTTGACCATATGAATGCACAAATAACATTTGTGTTATAAACCATGCGACAAAAAATTACCATCCCGTGCAAATGCACGGTTGCTAGTTTATATCTAAGTGTAAATCAAAGGGAATACCTATATGCATAGAGAATAACTATTATATAATTGTTTTTTTTTTAAAACAAGGGTGCAAATCCACCCGAAAATATATTAATATGATAAGAAACCATTACATACCCCTAAACCTATAGTTAGGGAAGGACACCAAATTTCTATGAAATTCAAACAACAAGAAAGAAGGTGGGTGATCCCACCAATAACCCAATCTGCAAGTCACACCAAAATTGGCCAATCTATCCGCATAAGCATTGCCTTCTCTAAATATATGGGACACTTTCACTTGCATATCCAACATTAAATGTTTGCACTTGTTCATTCGGTTGCTTAGCTTCCAAGGAACCGGCTTGATTCCCTTGAAGATGTCCACCACCGAGGTTGAGTCACACTCCAACCAAATTCTACACCAACCTTTTGAGTGAGCAATTTGGACCGCTGTAATTGCAGCAAGAACTTCAGCAAATAGAGAATCATGAATGCTATAATAAGAAGCAAAGTAACCTAAGCACATCCCCTTACTATCCCTGAAAATTCCCCCTTGCATGCCCCGGGGACCCCTTAGCCGCGCCATCAGTGTTAATCTTCACCCAACCCATCAAAGGCATAGCCCAATTGACTTCAGAAATTGTAGGGGCCTTGTTGTACTTAGCAGTAACTTGGAAGGCTCTTAGAATGGAGAATTCCAGCAGGGAAGGCTTGGCACAGAGTTTGGTGAAGTTACCCGTGAATGAAGTGTTGAGCTTGATCATTTGAATTGCTTGGGCAGAGTTGATATTCAGATTATCGAATCTGGATTTATTTCTACAATGCCAAATGACAGCAATTGAGTTGACAATTGTAGAGATTAACACCTGCTGCAATTGAGGACTCCAACTAGCTGAAATGGATAGGAGGCTTTTGGTTGAGGCATGATCAATGGGATAACCAAGCTGAGTGCTCAACCAATTCCAAATTAGCTTAGCAAAAGAACAGTTGAAGAATAGATGAGCAGAGGACTCCTCAGTGGACCTACATAGGTTGCAAATAGAGGGCAAAGCCAATCCCCTTATCTTCAAATTATCATCAGTTGGCATTCTATCATTCAGTAACCTCCAAGTGACAAAAGACTTAGAAGGAGGAATGACTATAGACAATATTGAGTTACACAAATGATCCTGAGCTTGAGCAAGCTTGATAATTGTAAGCCTCTTTCGAGTTTAAAATCCCATCACTTGTATGCTGCCAAGCCAACTTATCAGGCAAATGAGAAGTAGGGATAGGGGTTCTCAATATTCTCTGACAAACCTCAGGGTGAGTCCTACTCATCCATGACGGGATTATCCAAGCAGAGTCAGTAATGTAGTCAGGGATCTTGGCCACAAGAACAGAGGAAATCTGATTAGGAATGCCAAGGAGATCAACTAAAGGTTTACCCAACCAGTTGTCCCTCCAATATCTGATGTTGCTCCCATTGCCCAACAACCAAATTGAGTTCTCCAAAGAGACCTGCCAATGCTTCTTTATACCAGGCGAGATTGAGGACTTTATATAGGAAGACTTAGGCTCTTTGTTCCTGAAGAATCTACTTCTGTAGTAGTTAGCCCATTCCTGAGATGAGGAGCCCATTTCCCAAGCCAACTTTAACATTGCTGCCTGATTTAACAACTTTATTGATCTTATCCCAAGCCCACCCTCTTTTATGGGGCAACAAACTTTGTGCCAAGCAACTGTGACTAGCTTCTTGACCTTAGTATCTCCAGACCAAATGAAATTCCTTATGCAACAATCCAGCTTTTTAAGCAAAATGACAGGCCAACTATAGATGTGAAAACTATAGATCAGCATACTATGAATTATGGATTTCACAAGCTCCACTCTGCCCATAATTGAGAGACAAGACCCTTTCCACCTAGCCAACTTGTTGATGATTCTGTCTGCTATGGGCTGAAGATGAATAGCTTTAGGTTTGCCTTTGAACACAGGAACCCCTAGATAGTTGAAGGGCAGACACCCAACTCCAAAACCCAGCCAGGCAGTTAACTTTCTGATTTTCCTAGGAGTAGCTTGAGTAGAGAAGAATTTACACTTGTTAAGGTTTAAACATTGACCTGAAACTTTGGCATAATCATTAAATAGGTCCTTCATGGCAGACAACTCTCTTTTGATTCCTCTGCAAAACAGTAGAATATCATCAGCATATAAAACATGGCTAGGTGTTGCAATTCTAGGCCCAACAATTGATCTAAATTTCCCATTATCCAGCAGCTTTGATAACCCTCTGCTTATCACATCTTCAGCCAGGAAAAACAGAATAGGGGATAAGGGATCCCCTTGCCTAATACCTCTCTTGCAATGAAAGAACCCAACAGAATGACCATTCACTAAAATAGAGAGTCTAGCAGACTTTAGGATGACATCAATCCAGTGAATGAAAGAACTAGCAAACCCAAAGGCATGAAGATTATCTTTAAGGAACTTCCAATCTATAGTGTCAAAGGCCTTCTTGACATCAAGCTTGATTGCTAAATTTCCACCAAGAGTTTTATGGTCAAGAAGATTAATTGCCTCAAAGGCAATACATATGTAATCATGTATGTGCCTATCTTTAATGAGCAATTTTAGCAAGCATGTCAGCCAAGACTTTGGTGATTATTTTGAATTGGAAATTTGCAAGAGCTATTGGTCTAAAGTCCTCAATTTTATCAGCAGAGGGGAATTTAGGAATTAGAACCAGGTTGTTGGAATTGAGGTTAGGAAGAATCCAACCCCGGTTGAAGAACTGTTTAACAGATTGACAGACATCTTTCCCAACTATGTCCCAAAAATTCTAAAAGAAGCAACCACCAAACCCATCAGGGCCAGGAGCACCTTCTCCATTCATATCAAAAACAGCACCTTTGATCTCCTCCTCCAAAGGAATCTTAGAAAGCATAGAATTGTCCTCCTCAGAAACCAACTTAGGAATAACATAATCAATGAGAGTACTGGGTTGAGTTACATTATCAGAGGCATACAGATTTGTGAAGTAGTCCAAAACATGGTTCTCAATCTTCTGGCTATCAAGCAGAGTATTCTCACCTTGTCTAAGCCTACACATAGATTTTGTGGCATACCTGATCTTGGCCATGTTATGGAAGTAGCTTGTGTTCCTATCACCACTGATTTGCCAATTTAATCTGGACTTCTCTTTCCAGAACTCTTCCTCAGTAGCTAAAGCAAACATCAAGACCTTTTGAGCCTGATCCTCTTGAATCATCAGATTATCAGAATGCCCCTCATTGGTGATTCTCTGCTGTAACCTCTCAACCTGGAAAAGAGCCTCCTTAACCCTGCTATGAATGTTTCCAAAAACCTCCTTGTTCCAAGTTTTGAGAATGATCTTGAGACCCTTGAGCTTGGTAGAAAGGATATACATAGGGTAACCAACCACCTAATTAGCCCAGTGATTCTCAATTACCCCTCTGAGACCCTCATGCTTTAGCCACATTCTATGGAACCTGAATTGAGCTTGGTTCCTTGGAATCTCATCTGAGAAACCAAGCAGAAGAGGGTGGTGATCCGAGGAAGATCTAGTCAAAGTGCAACAATAAGTTTGTTGCCAATTGTGCATCCAAGTGTCATTGCACATTGTTATGTTTAGTCTTTTTTGAGTGTGAGCCAAACCTCTTCTTCTATTAGACCACGTGAACTCAGCTCCTCTAGTAAGAATATGATGCAGCCTACCAACATTAGAGAAATTCTTGAAGTCCTCACAAGCAGTTCTATTAGGCAAGTAAGCACCATTGCACTCATTGGCTCCCAGAACAGAGTTAAAGTCTCCAATGCAACACCAAGGCCCCTGATTAGCTGAAATGTGGTCCAATATGTCAGTCCAAAGGGTTCTTCTCATAAGGTAGTTGGTGTGAGCATAAACTGCACAAATGAAAGCATGTTGACCATTTTGCAACAATGATATGGAAATTTGCTGAGAAGAGTTGGAGATGATTTGAGGACTGATATCATCACGACAAGCACCCCAAAGATTAGGAAGCAAGCTACCCCTATCATTCTCAATAAAAGGTTTCAAATTCAAAGGAGACCAATACAAAGGATTGATTTTATTCAAGGCAATCATGGGTTCAGAGATGAAAACCACATCTGGCTTATTGATAGAACACAGCTTTTTGAAAACTAATCTAGTTTTGGAATTTCCCATTCCTCTACTGTTCCAGTAAATCACCTTCATTTGGAAACATGTAGGTAGCCACCCCTACGGGTAAAGTGAACCTTTTCTTGGCTTTGCTTTTGTCTCAATTTTTTCTTTTGAGACTTGGACAGAACTTTTGTGTATGACCCTCCCTTAGATATAGCTTTATTTGGGATACTATCCTCCAAGTCTTCAATGATATCCTCCTCCTCATCTGCCCATAATCTTCCAACAATTCTAGCCTCTTTTGTAGCCACAACATTGCTCATCTGCCCATGCTGCTGGATTATGAAACTTTCCTCTTGTATTAGCTGAGAGTTAGGGACCTCATTTTCCATAGAGTCTTCCACTCTTGTGTCCCTCGAATCATCATCAGATGATCTATCAAGGTCATTTGCCTCATCCAACTGAGGAATGCCCTCCTCTTGAACTTTTTCCAGTTGAAGGTTGACATTATTCTCAAATTCTAATTCAATTATCAGATCATTGCTCTGATTATCCTTAGCCACTTCCTTCAGCTTATCAATCCCAGATTCACCTTTATGGATAGGAGTGCTAGATTTGCGATCAGTGCTTGAAGCAGGGCCCTTATCTATTACTGTCCTAGGAATTTTTCCAAGAGAAGTATCTTTCTTGGGCCTAGGAGGATCTATTCCTGCATCCTTATTTCTTCTGCAGTTTGAGATCGTATGACCAATAGATTGACACCCTGAACAGAAATAAGGGAGGTTCTCATATTCAATGTGTACAAAGAAAGAAAAGCCTTCTCTTTCCACTAAGATTTGACTAGGTAAAGTACCTTTGAGGTCAACATCCACCAATATTCTTGCAAAGTGCCCAAAGGATCTACTACATGTTGCCTCATCCAGAGATATTGGGACACCCAGACCCCCAGCAATAGAGAACATGATCTTGGAACTCTAATATTCAAGCGGCAGACCCAAGATCCTGACCCAACATTGCGAGTGAGACCCCTTCTGAAGATTTGGGTTGAAGTCAGGGGACCATAAAGATAGCCTCAAGAATCCTGGTTTCAAGCTCCAAGACCCCACCGCACAAATTGATCTCATATCCTCAACTGAAGCAAATGAGAAATCATAGAACCCTCGACCAAGCGATATCATACTCCAGGTACCAATCATTGTCCAGAAAGACTGAAGTTTTGCTCTCAGTTCAGGGAACTTAAGAGGTGTGTCTCATTTTGATAAAATGATCCTGCCATGAAGGTGTGTCTTGCACCTTTGAAGCCCGCTTGGTACTCCTCTTCCGGGATCTTAATGGCAATAGCATCTCCCTTGATACATGGTTGAGGAAGTTGGGAGATTGAGATGCCACACGTTGCCTTGAGAGCTTGAACAAATGATTTGTTTTTGTGCACTTCCAAGGTTGTTGGAGCTGGAATTTTGTTTCCCCTTGTTGATTCATCCAGATTAGCCAAGCAAGACCAAGGAATAGTTGTCTTGTGAGTTGGAGAGTTCATCATTTTGGATCCAAGATTGTTGGTGCTCTTCATCATTGTGTTTCCAAGAATGTTGGAGTTCATTCCAAGATTGTTGGAGTTTGTCACTTCGTGTGCTCATCTTTCATCTAAGGATGCATGTAATGATATCATTATATAATTGTTAGTTCCAACTATAATACAACATGATATTTTCCTCCAAACTCATATTTTTTTCTCAACTCTTACTTCACCATGTTTAATTTATTGGAATAAATTATCTTCTCATATCAAGAGATAAGTTATTTTCTTAAACCATTAAAATCATGACATATGTTTTATTTTTTTGGTTTTTAGAAATATATTTTAGAAAATGATAAAATATGACACATGTCATGATTTTAGTGGTTGAAGGATATAACTTATCTCCTGTTATATTTTATTCTCTTTATTTATACATTTCCATGTTTACTTTGTGAGCATTTTGACTCAACCAAATTTCTCCATGTATAGTTTCTTTTATATATATATATATATATATTAATCAACCTTTTCTTTGTAACATTTCTACCCTTTACAAATTTCTATTTAGACACATTTAGCACACTTAACCTTTTTTTTATATTACAATCACTTAAGAGTATGATTTTTCGATCAGGTAAATCTCACACTCCTATGTTTCGAAAGGTAGCATGCTTTTCACCCTAGGCCTTTTCTAACACATAATTCAAGCCCTCCTATTGTAGGTCAGCATTCTTATTTCTTGATAATATTGGGAAAGTATGTAATAAATAATATGAAAGATGCTACTCTCAAAACACCTCAGAATTTTATCAAAAGTTACATTTTAATTGTTATTTATTTATATTCAAATTTTCAATAGCTGTAATTGATTACTTATATTTTACACATTGAACTTACTCTTCCTTGCATTGTTTTGCAGGTAGGGATGGAAACTAGAGCGAACGAGCACGAGTAGTGCTTACTTGTAATCATACTGCACTATTTGGGGTACCCGTGTAGCGATACCCGCTAATATCTTTTCCTAAACTTTAGTTACACTTTTATTATATTATTCACATTCAATTTTTTGAATATCTATGAGCATTGGATTGCACTCCATTGCAGACTTTCAACTAAATGGTCAATTTTATTATGGTTTTACATATTATTATAAAAAATTATTTTTATTTTGTCCTCTTTGTTTTAATAAATTCTCTTTTCTATTCCAATAAGTAAAAAAACTAAATACTATCACAAAACAACTAAAGATATAGACTAATAAAGAATGCAAGAAGTTCTTTGAAATTTTAAATCTCTTTTGTTGACAAGTATTAGTTATAAGGTTAAAGTTGTAACTTCAACATGTTTTTTTATTATTGTTATTTTGATAAATATAAAATTTAAAAGTTGTATTATTAGCGAAAGGTACATGTGTGTACAACTATAAAACCAAGAAAACTTTAATTAATAAATATGATATTATTATTTTGAAAATTAAAAATTTAAAAGTTGTATCTTTGACCAGAAGACACATAGCTCCATGATAATTAGACCCTATAGATTCTAATTATTTGTGTTCAAAGTGTTGAAGAGTTAAGATCGTGTACGGGTGATAAAATCATGTTATAGATCAAGAATATTAGGGTCTATTTTGTATATAATTTATTGGTTGTATGCTAGGAACCTTATCATTTGTGTAAGTGTATTATAGTATTTTTCCCTAGGAATTTGGTGAAAAAATAGATTAGTTTTTTATATATAGTGTTATTATTGCTATTAAAAAATTGATGCTTGAAATTGTTGTATATGGGTTTGCTCTAATTTCCAACTAAATATATTGACTGTTGGTTGAGATTTTTTTAAGGAAAATGCTACTGGAACACATTAAGAAATATTTTGTTATACCTATATTGTTGATTTTTTATTTTGTAATTCTACCTATTGTATAGTTGGCTAACCTAATGCATTAGAAAAACTCAAATGTGTAAAAAACTCTTTATACATCAAGCAATATAAGTGTGAACAGATCAATAAACAAATATCAGTTATTTGTTTCTTTTTAAGTTATTTTTGTAGACTTTAAAAGGATGCTCATGATACTATTTTTATAATATTTTTATAATACTTTTATATACTTTAGTTAGACTTATATTCTTGATTTTTTAATTTGTACTTCTACAAATTGTATGGTTGATTACTTCAAATTGGATAATTTAACAATTTATCCCTTCAAATTGTTAATCTCAAGTTTTTTATACTTTTGTATTTACTATTTTTACTTACATAGAACTAAGATGGAGCCACAAGTACCATGTACACTACTAGTATATTAGAAAGAGATGGGCGAAGTTGCCAATGCCAACCATTGACATACCACTTAGACATTTATCAACAAATTGTTATTAGCATGAGCAACTTTCTAAGATAGTGGAGTCTTATTGCTTTCTTACAAAAATCCTATTAAAAATTCAAATTAAATTAAAGGTTTGCAAAATATTGTATTTAATATTTGCTTAATATACAGGTTAAAATTAAATGTGAATATTTTTTTACTAAAATAGAGGATCAAAATGAAGGACAAAATCTTCACTACTGTTTTAACTCTGCACACCATTAATCATTAAACAAGTTTATCTAGGTCAACAATTAAATAAAAGAATATTGTATTCAATTAAATTACCTCAAATTATCTTGTAATCGGGAGAAGAGAATTAAATTAGTTAATGTTATGTGTCATTTTTAAAATGTGTCAAAATTGATTTTTTAAACAAACCTTAAAATTATAAAACGATAAAAGTTTTGAAACAAATGAAAATTTAAAATAATAAAAGATAAATAATGGAGGGAGTAATATATAAAAGGTTTACATTAGAAACATGATAAACACACACTCCCCGGCTCCAACATTAATATTATTATAATGTACTAAAAATAAAACACCCAATATATATTCTACGTGGTAATAATATAATATGGCCTTCCAAATTCCTTGGAAAAAAATTATTCTCCCATAAAATGTGAGTATAGTATTTCAATTTCAACACATATTATTTATTGTAAAGTAAAGAAGTAATTTAGGACAATTTCTACACTTTTAATTGTAATAGAATGATCAAAAGTCTCACAGTTTAGCAATTATAACTACGAGACATAAAATATTAACAGATTTATTCAAAAGTCTGCAATTATACAATTTTACCTTTCTCTATAAAAAAATTAGGTTTACAAAAATACCTAAAAGAAGCAAAAGTCAACAGATAAAAGATTCACAAATTTAGTATAATTTATTGTTTAAAAAATGTTTCCTTATACCGGTTCTCATCTAATATTGAACAGATTTTGTTACACAATAAACGCTATGATAGGAAGACATTAATTCAGTACCGATTCCTTACTTTTATTTTTTATTTTTTGACGTGAATTCAATAATGATTCTTGAAGAAATGGAAAATGAAGTCAATTATGAGCATACAGGATCATGTGTACTTTGAAAAGATTTTTGCTATAAAATACACATGCTCTTCTATTCCTTGCCATTGCCTGCATAGTCTTGCTCCAACTCTTCATCTTAATATTTTAATTTCAGTTTTCTTTCTATTCCTCAGAAATCTTTGTCTTCATTTTACTTATTTCACTATTTTTCTTCATATCCATTTTCTTGCTCTTTTGGAACCTACATTGTGACCAACTAACCATACAACTGAAAATATGTTTTTGGTTTTAAATTTTTTACAATTTTTATCCTTATCTTAGTAGTGTTGATATACATATACATATTGTAAAGAAAAACAATCCAAAATGGTTACTTTTGAGGTTCCAGAGCTAGAGGAGGATATTACAAAGGAGAAACCATACGGTAATATGAAATATGTGGCAGTGATGAAAGCTGAAACTATCAAGAATTTGATCTTTGGAGGGGTGAAGGCTGAGAAATTGAAAGGGTTGTTAAATGATGGTATTAAGGGTGACAAAATCAGGTTCTTCATGATTTCTAGGAAGAAATCATCAAAGTTGAAGGTTTGGACACTTAGAATTTTATGTGTAATGCTACTTTGGACCATTGCAATATATTTCAAAGGCTTTGGAGAAATTCTAACTCCCAGGTTCTTCAACATTCACTCTGCCTTCTCTCTCTCACCTGAAAGTACGTATCTTTCTTGTAATATTACTTATTCATGGCATGTACATTATTTAGAGAAATAAAATATACACTAGAATTAATGAATTAAAGTCACTAACTAGGATTCCTTGTTGAAAATAAGCAATACAGTGTTTTACTTCATTCTTTTCAATACAATGTTCCACTTCATTCTTTTCAATACTATGTAAAGTTGTTGCTATATAATCTAGAGATCATGTTTGAAAACACTATCTCCAACTTATGGAGAAGACTCTTTACAAATACTTGTATGTTCCATTAAAAAATGAAGTTGACTCAAGATCTAGTTCCAATAATAATTGGAGTCATATAAGTTAAGAAATAATACCCTTTATTTTATTCAACTAAAAAACTTCTACAAATAGTAAAAAATTATATCGAAATAATTAATGATATTACTTTCTATTATATTCATAGCTCCTAAGGAATTTGTCTTTTTCTGTCTGTTATTCTGTATTAACTGAAAATCAATTTTATTAGTAGAACACTGAACTTGCACCCAATTGACCAAAATAGACTTTCTGTACCATATGCATCCTCATCTCGTTAATATGTGTACATTATGTTTTTTCAAATGAAGAAGAAAAAAAATCTTGTACATGAATGTCATCAAAGAAGAACAAAAAATAAAATATTTTCTCTACTATTTTCCATGCAGGGATTTATGACAATAATGGGTATCTAATGGTTTCTTCCAATGGAGGATTGAATCAAATGCGAGCAGGAGTAAGCTTTTCACTCATTCATCCTTCACTGTCTTTGCATAATTCTTCCCTGCAATTGTTAACCCTAATTCATATACTTCCCACATAAGCTCTTTGTGTAAGTATTGATTCATGTGCTGCAGATATGTGACATGGTTACCATAGCAAGATATTTGAATGTCACACTAGTAGTTCCTGAACTGGATAATACCTCATTTTGGAATGACCATAGGTATGTGGAACCAGTTCTATTTTTACTTCTATTTTTCTTGCTCTACAAAAGGAATTGAGGTAATGGTAAGGATATTACTTTATTGGGAGTGATCAAATTTATATATTAAAATTATTTTAGTTAAGAATATTACTTTATTGAAAGTGATCAAATTTATATATTTTAAAAGTACATATAAAAACATGTCCTTTAATTTTTTTTAGCAACCATACAGCTACCATTTAGCGTACTACAATATAGAACTATGTAGTCCCACATAAAATTAGTAGAGTATAATATATATATATATTGTCCATGTGAAGATCAATTTATACACATTCAATACATTATTTATCATTCATTTGTATTACTTTTTTTTCAAGTATCACTAAACATAAATAGTAAATGATGCAATAAAAATATATAAAGATCATTCACTTTTACAACATATATTTTTTTTTAAAAAAAATAATAATTGTACTGCTCACAATAATTGATAGTCTACAAGCTAAAAATTGTTCCAAAGTTCTAAAGTGAGTTTGCACATATAACATTGTTTATGCACCATCTCGATCATAGTAATGTGTTGAACCCATGTTTTTATTCTAATAATAAAGTTTTTAAGTTTCACATAATGGTAAAATTATTATTTAGTGAGAATGAGTAATGCAATTTTTTGTGTTAATGAACTTCATTTCTTAATTTGCAAAGAGTGGAGATCCACTTACTCCAACTCTTTATCATAGCTATCAATTCTATAGATATTTAATAGTTTAGATCTATTCACAAATTCAAATCATTAGATTTCCCTATAATTGATGGCTAGGATGTGGAGTAAGTTTAAAAAACTTAATCTTTGAGTAAGTGGATCCCTCCCCATTTGCAAACGAGCCTTAAGCTCATTATATACAAAATACAAAGTTTGACTTAGCTTGGGGAATAAGCAATCTCCTATATTATTTTTGGTACAACCAAGAGTATCCCCTCACCTTTTTGGGTAAGAAATTAATCCCTTTCAAGGTTCGTGGTTGTCTCTCCCAACAAGTGTTATCGTTCTCAAGAATCGAACTCTCGACTTTAGGGATCCAGTGGGGCCTTACACGACTAGATCAATGTCTTGTTGGTAAGGAATCCCCTATATGAAAAGTAATAAATTAAACAAAATCAGGGCTTGGAAATCTGACCAATGTACTCATGCGCCAAATATGATTGTGTCCCTACTGATGCACCAAGGCTTGTCTCTACTACATCACGCCTGGCCAATCTGACTGAGATACTCTGATACGTCATGTCAAGCCAGTCAAGTCTGGCCGAGATATTTTGGTGCACCAAGTCAGACCCATCAGGCCAATCTGACCGAGATGTTCTAATGTGCCAAGCCAGGTCAATCTGACCGTGTAAGACTGATGTGCCATACGAGTCACGATGCCTGAGCTGACAGAGGTACATGAGTCACGATACTAAATCTAACCGTGTGAGGTTGGTCAGGTTGATGCATATGGCTCGTGCCAAGCCACGAGCCAGGCCGTGAGTCAAGTCACTTGTTTTGCTTCCAAGGCTGGTCCATCTTCATGTTGCGTGATCTTCAAGGTATTGTTTGAGGAGTGCTTGGGACTAGGATTTGGCTCCAATAATGAAGTTATAGGTTCAAATTTTCAAAATTATCTCTTCGTTTACTGAGTGAAGTCTCGTGTATTGAGCCGCCCTTTTTAATACATTTTTTAAGCATGGATGCAAAAATGACTCATTCAACATGCTAGGTAGTTATTTAGTTATGTAGCAAAAAGCAAATTACCCATTAAAAATTATGTGATTGTAATGGCAGTCAATTCCAAGATATATTCGATGTAGATTACTTCGTTTCATCTTTGAGAGATGAGGTTCGGATCCTAAGAGAACTTCCTCCCCAACAGAAGAAGAAGGTTGAATCAGAGTCTCTCTATTCCATGCCACCAATTAGTTGGTCTAATATGACATACTACTATAATGTGGTAAGTAACCTTCATGCATAAAGCTACAAATATTAATAGGCATATATGATATATGTTGTTAAATTATAGAAAACTAACTTCAATTATCATATTGGAAAAAAAAACACAGATTCTTCCTCGTATAAAGACATATGAGGTGGTACACTTCACTAAATCTGATGCAAGGCTTGCGAACAATGGAATCCCTGAAGAAGTTCAGAAACTTAGATGCAGAGTGAACTTCCATGCTTTGAGATTCACTCCATCAATTGAGATATTGGCTAAGAAGATTGTTAGGATTCTTAAAGAGAGAGGATCTTTCTTATCACTTCATCTTAGATATGAAATGGACATGATAGCTTTCTCTGGTTGCAATGAAGGTTGTGATGAGGAAGAGATTAATGAGTTAAAAAAAATGAGGTGAGCATCACTATTCACTCTTCAACATAGGAAAAGTAAATTATACCTCTAGTGTTATGTTTTAAATTGTTAACCGGAATATGATTACTGTTTATCCCAATGTATGACCAATGCATACCCAATTGCGGTAGTGAGGTGGTTGCATAGATTGTCAAACCCATAATATTGCGGCCTCAATTTAAAACCATTACTCACACATGACTTTTACCCTTGGCACACATTTTGAACCATTTTAAACTCTTATGTCATATGTATTTTCATACATGCAAAGAGATTTTAAAGCACATTTCTAATGAGTATACTATTGAAAATTATAGGTATTCTTATCCATGGTGGAAAGAGAAGGAGATAAATTCTGAGAAGAAAAGGATAGATGGTTTGTGCCCTCTGACTCCTGAGGAAACTGCACTAACAATGCGTGCATTAGGCATTGATCCCAATATTCAAGTTTATATTGCTGCTGGAGATATATACAAATCAGAGAAAAGAATGGCAACTCTCAAAGAAGCCTTCCCAAATTTGGTTAGTAAACAAAACAATTTTCAAGTCTAAGTAACAATTTCTTCATTTGGTAATTGATCATAAAATGATAATTGGAATTTATTTTATTCATAATGTATTACTTGAATAGGTTAAGAAGGAGACATTACTGGAACCCTCAGAACTTGATCCATTCAGGAATCATTCAAACCAAATGGCAGCATTGGATTATTATGTGTCAATAGAAAGTGATATATTTTTTCCATCATACAAAGGGAACATGGCAAATTTAGTTGAAGGCCACAGAAGGTTTATAAATTATTTTGTGCATTAGTTGGATAGCCATGTAAATAAATAGATAACATTTTTGTGACCATACATTAATTTTATACTTTCAGGTACTTGGGATTCAAGAAGACAATTCTTCTACACAAAAAATTTCTTGTTCAAGTCATAGACCAATACAAAAATGGGACTATAAATTGGAAAGAATTCTCAAGTAAAGTGAAGGAAGCTCATGCTGACCGTGTAGGGAACCCAATTACAAGATCAGTAGTACCAGGGAAACCCAAGGAAGAGGACTATTTCTACACAAACCCTCAAGAGTGCTTGTAAATAGTTGATGTACCATAAGGCTACCTCACATGGAAGCTAAAGATTTTGTCCTCTCTCATGATGGAATTGGAGTGGTATAAATTAATTCTCTATGGATCACAAACATATATGATAAATCAAGTGGGTTTTCCATTTTTTTGTACTTCATGGATTACATACCAGAAGACAAATAAACATATCTGCAGAGTATGTGAAATTGATTGCATAATATGCAATTAAGTATATGTAATTAAATTTGATAATTATGGTATAATACTTTGAGTATTAAATCTATATACTGACAGTATAAAGATGTATACACAGTTAATGTATTATCTACCGTTCATTTGGATTACTTTTTCAGTGCATACATTTTTTTCTCTAATACTTTTAACAATAGGTTGTTTCCCACGAGTAACTCAATGCATCGCCTAGGTGCAGCGTCAAAACAGGAAGGATTGTTGCATAGTTGCCAAAATGTAGTGAAAATAAGCAAGGTTTTCAAATTTGTATGAATGGATGCAGGTAAAAACTAATTATTAATGTAGGATATGATTCAGAACCTAAAATATAGAGAATCTTACATGCAAATTAATTAAAATAGTAGATATAACGATTAGAAGGAGATCGGATTTATTTGTCTACAAGAAACTAATTAAGTGGGTTAGGGAAAACGAGAGAGAATTAGGTGCTTTATGTTTTAAGTTATGCTACAGACAAAATCTAGAAATGAAGTAAATATAATTGTAAATAAAAAATTCAAGAAAAATGTAATACATCTAAAAAATTGCAGATTAAAAGTTAATTGTTATTGATATAATAATAATGTCGAAAACTATTATTTTGCATATTTATATAGGTGTTATTAATATTGTATCAAACTATAATTCTGATGAATAATATTGATATAATGATATAATGGTTCAAATTGATCATTAATTAAATAAATTGCATATTGGTTAAATTATATATCTATATCTATACTATATATAAAGTCAAAAGTTGAAATAACTTTCTTCATGGTGTAATTTTCATTTCTTATTTTGCCCTTTACATTATTTAATTTTTACAAAAAAATTATATAATCCTAAGCAACCACCACCAATACATTAATTAATCACATATCTCACCTTAAATTAAACATTATCATAAACACAAAAAATATAATATAAAGTACACCGAACACAACAAATACATTCTAATTCAAAAAAAGGAAGTATATAAAAATTGAATATGTAGTATAAATATTCGTCGGCAGACACAGAGTGCCTGTACATCTATACTATATATAAAGCCAAAACTTGAAATAACTTTCATCATAGTGTAATTTTCATTTCCTATATTGCCCTTAACATTATTTAATTTTTACAAAAAAACTATATAATCAGTGGCGAATATATCTCAATTGAGTTCATAATGATTTTATATTTATGAAATAGATTATAAACATCAGATACTCATTCAACAAAAAGATCAAATGAATTTTTGTAAATTATTTAATATTGATAACTTATGCTAACCTATATATTTAAATGAGCAAAAGAAGATTAGCTTGAAATGTCAATATCAATATTTTATTATTGATGTCATTAGTCATTCATGTTTGAAATACTATCAACCATCTCCAAACTAAGTGCAACTTTGACAATTTTAGAAAAATAATGCATATTATTTGTTTGATCTATTTATATGTCCTATCTTAACTATTATTGTTTAACTACTATAAAAAAGATCATTTTCAGCAAAGACACCTAAATAAAATTATATAGTAAGATAGAAGATGAAATTCTTATACACAATATGATGATTTATATTGAAAAGGAAAAGCTGAAACTTTTACCACTAATTCAATCATTGATAAGTTTAAGTTTTTAAAAGACCAAAGAATAACACGAAGATATATTTTTTATATTTTTATTATTTAATTAATCTAACTTATAAAGTGTAATTAAATAGTGTTGCCCCCTGAACTTTATTTCAAGATCCGCCACTGTATATAATACTAAGTAACTATCACCAATACATTAATTAACCACATATCTCACCTTGAATTAAACATTATCATAATCACAAAAAAATATAATATAAAGTACACCGAACACAACAAATACATTTTAATTCAAAAAAATGAAATATATAAAAATTGAATATGTAGTATCACACAATATTCGCCGGCAGGCACGGAGTGCCTATACACACTAGTATTATATAAAGCCAAAATTTGAAATAACTACCACCAGATTATATTTTCCTATTTTGCCCTTAATATTTTTTATTTCTAAAGTAAAACCATATAATTTTAGATAACTATAATTAATAGATCTCACTTTAAGCTAGATATTATAATAAATACAAAAATTATAACGGGAAGTACATCCAATAAAAAATATTCTAATTCTCTAAAATAATAACATAAATTTAATACTTAATATCATAAAATAAGAATGTGGGTCCGCAGACACGAAATATTATCAATTTATAAATACGAATATCACTATTTGTAACATTAACTCATTTATTAAAGTGGTTTAAAGATTAATCATATGACAAACAACTATCAAATTTAATATTAGAATCACTAATGTGTCATATAAATTCTCATGATGTTTTATTATTTATTTGCATTTATAAAGTAGTTATTTGCACCTAAAATATTGTGAGATGTTGCCTGTGAGATAGGTGATTGTTCAGAATATTAGAATTTACCAAACTTTCAATCAACTAATTTTTTCTTATCAATGTTTTAATAAGAAACAGATTATATCTTGGTAGTCCTTTAAAGGTATATTTTGAAGAGGAATTCGTCTAAACTCGGTGCATTTTTTAATGTTATTACTATCATTTGTTATCATAATTTTATCACTTATGTGGTCTTCCGAAAATATCCTTATGATATGTGCTGGAATTATATTATAATTTTTATCACTTCAAAAAACTGCTGTATACATGCTATAATTGGAGTAAATTCATAACTGCAGATTATGAATCTATAGAACCATGCATTTACGGGGCAGAAATTTGATATTTATAGAAAAAATATATACTCTTATATAAAATCAACCTATAAATTCTTACATAAAAAATAAGTGAGTGAAACGTCTGATCTCATGAAGTATCATTTTATAGTATTCTATGACACATGCCATTTTATAGTATATTCTCTTAGGTGGTTTTCTTTTGCATGTACATCATGGATTAACTTTCTTGAGAACTGTGATTAACCCTTTTAATAGAGTTAGGATTATGGGGGAGAGATCATCCGTCCTAAAATGATATCTTGTTTTCTGTTTTGGATCAATCAAAATGTTATTTTTTATTTTTAAAAATTTTCTTTTATTAATATGGTAATATATGATTGGTCCAGGACAAAGACATCGTTGAAAATATATGATCCTATCCAAGATAGTTCTTGAAAAAATATAAATAAATAAAATTTTCGATAATACATTTATCATTTTAATTATAATGAAATTATATTTTTGTCATTAAAAATAAATAGAGAACATATACTTTTACATTAATAGAGGTGATTATTATTTCTTCTAATAACTAATCCAAACAAACATCTACTCTAATATTAGTTCAAGATTGAGCAGGTGTCATAGAAAACTTTTTAATTGTTATGACTTCAAATTATTTTCTCATTAAATACTTTTTTAAATTAATAAAATCTGTTTTCACCTCATATTCTAGGGTTCTCCCATAGTGGAGAAGATTTCAGTTATGCAAAAATATTTTTTAATCTTTGAGTTTATAAATATATAAATATAACAAGCACATCTCTTCTCCAGGAACAAGAGGAGAAATTAAAGAAGAAAAAAAAATATTTTTTAATTTAAAATTATAGTTATTGATTTTTTTTATCAAGTACAAGTATCGCAATCGTCCCTAGTGGACTCTCGGAGGATCCGCATCCATATAACACCATTAGCTGCTCAATCACCACGTGATATTTAACGTACACATTTATTGACTTACACATTTACTGCTATTTTTATATATTTATCTTTTTTATATTCATGTTATCTTTAAATTTGGCCTTGAAGTTTTGGTGTCATGAAAATATGAAATATTTTCCACCACATTTCAAACATACTTTTCATGTACAGGCATGTTACACGCTGCACTAGTTTCTTGCATGTTTGTATTGTTTTTTTGGTATTAATCAAGAAAATGAAAAGGTACCCTTTATAGTGAGGGAGATGTTTATGTCCCAATTTCTTATTATTGTTGCTATCTAATTAAAAAGAAAAATTATCAAAATACAAAATAATATTTTTTATATTACTTCAAAAAAAAGATTGATTAGAGGCATACCCATACATAAACATAATCATTTTATGACACATGTGATTCCCTTTATATAGTGTATATATATATATATGTTCAAACATATTTCCAAGATTGTGGTTTTGGCTCTAATATTGTTAACTAAACCAAACACCCAGACAAAGAAGCAAGAGTTATAGCTAACTCTAATAGATCTAGCCATGTCTGAAACAATTGAAGTAAAAAACCAGAGAGCCATGAAAAGAATCATTCTCTTAATAAACACCATTCTTCTAGCCATAGGAGCCTGTGGTGGTCCACTCATAACTCGTCTCTACTTCATCCATGGTGGTAAACGCATTTGGCTATCTAGTTGTCTTTTAACTATTGGTTTCCCCATTGCACTGATCCCAATCGTCACCTCTTACCACCGTAGCCGCCGCCGCAGTTTCAGTGACATGGGTAGCCCAAAACCCAAGTTGTTTTCTATGACACCACTCTTATTTTCCGCCTTTAGCATAATCGGTGTTGTTACAGGCCTTAGTAACTATCTCTATGCTTATGGTGTGGCTAGGCTTCCAGTATCCACTGCTACACTTATAATGTCTACCCAACTTGCATTTACTGCTATCTTCGCTTTCCTCTTGGTGAAGCAGAAGTTCACGTTTAACTCGGTCAATGCAATCATTTTGCTGATCTTTGGGGCGGGGATTTTGGCCGAGCATGCTGGGTCAGATCGACCTAGTGGTGAGTCTAGTAAGCAATATGTGATAGGTTTTGCTTTGACAGTGGTGGCTTCTGCTTTGTCTGGGTTGATGTTACCTTCGATTGAGTTCATGTATAAGAGGACATTATCTATCACTTATTCACTTGTGATGGAGCTTCAGGTGGTTATGGCCTTGTCTGCTACACTCGTCTGCATTGTTGGAATGATAATAGACAATGACTTTAAGGTTGTCTCTTCTTCTTCACGTAATTGCATTTTTTCTTTGTTTTAAATATAAAAAAATTATTGGAACTACGTTTAATTGTCACCAACCAGGTTGATCTATTAATACAAGGTTTGTTTTTCTAATTTAACCAAAAATGTTGAGTTGAAGTCTATAATAATCCACTGCATTAAATACACAATGAAAGAATGTTATTGTACATATCACGATAGGGATTACATGTCCCCATTCATATCTCACTTGGTATAGCAAGTCAATCATAGAGCTTCATTTATTTAAAAAGAAAAATTATAAAAACAGAAATTAATATTTTAATATTATTTTATTATGTTTGATTGGTCAGAGACAAGGAGATTGTGGGACAAGTGATCCTTCTCCATTGTCCATAATAATCATGTTAGATGTAGATTATGCCAAAAAATAATGCTCTATTTTAAATCAAAAGTCTACCTAGAATCCATATCCCTGCATATCATTAAATAAATGTCCATACCTGAATTTTTTTACCGAGTTTTATATATTTTGGACAGACGTTTTCATTTTATTGAACCTTTACATCCTTTTCTATAAGTATATATTGAAATCTGAGTTTAACTTTCTTGTAGTTAAAAGATGTTGATGTAGTATTTTTATATGGTTTGATGGCTATAATTCTATAAATAATATATACAATATTTGTTAGGTGATATTTTTATGTGGATTGATGGCTGCATATAAAGGCTCATCCTCACTTAAACTCTTATCCTAATACAAAATTTTAGTTTGGATAATTTTCTCACATTCAATCCATTGATTGATATCATATCATGTAGAAGATACTTATAAAGTTTCAAAACATAACACATTTTTTGAAATATGTAAAAAAGTTATTTAATGATATTTTCAAGGATGTTCAGCTTATAGAATTTTCCATACTTACTAGTTTTTGGGTGATTAAATTTGCAGGTAATTTCAAGAGAAGCACAGGAATTTGGGCTCGGGGAAACTAAGTATTATGTTGTACTAGTAGCGAGTGCTATATTATGGCAATTTTATATGATGGGAGCAATAGGGATTGTCTTTTGTGCCTCCTCTTTGTTCTCTGGGGTTATGATTTCTGTGATGCTACCCATAACTGAGGTATTGGCAGTCATTTTCTACAAAGAAGATTTTCAAGCAGAGAAAGGAATTTCTTTGGCACTTTCCCTTTGGGGCTTTGTGTCCTATTTTTATGGTGAGTTTATACAAGCAAAGAAAATGAGAAAGAACAACATCTCAGAAACAGAACTGCCCCCAGATTCTATTGTTCCTGTTGAATGATTGCAATACATGTTTGCTCTTGTATTTGGACTTCAATCAAATGTCAAACAACGCTAAATCAAAATGAGAATAAAGTATCTCTTCATTTCTTTTGGCCATGATATACTTTATTCTCATTTCAAAATTTAGTTATCCATCCATATCCTTCTGAAAAGTGTTTTCTTTGGAGCAAATCAAAGTGATCATAAATAATATTGTCCTATATCTAATTAGTTGTATTTGGCATTGTAATAATAAACATGTGTTTTGGTCATGGACTCTCCCTTGTTTCTCTCAATTCAAATAATTGCTACAAGTTAAGGTTCTTAGTTTAGGAATTTATTTTAACTGAAGTAACTGTCCTTAATA
Source organism: Lupinus angustifolius (assembly GCF_001865875.1). Lineage (NCBI taxonomy): Eukaryota > Viridiplantae > Streptophyta > Magnoliopsida > Fabales > Fabaceae > Lupinus > Lupinus angustifolius. The sequence goes on from NW_017723220.1 coordinate 39,867, forward strand.
AAATTTTACACAGCAAAAAAAGTTTAGTAATTTATTTGAAAATTGTAAAGGGTTCATCGCCTACCAAATAATTGAACCTAAATAATATGATTCTAACCACATCAACAACATCAATGATCTATGTAACTAGAGTTTAATGATTAAAATGAATATCTATTCACTCTCAAGGTATAAAACAGTTTTACTAAAACTTACATATGTAGCATTTATTTTGTATTTTCAAAAGTCAATAATAATTAAATATGAATGATGAATAATATATTAACAGTATAAAAAACTTTTATATTGTCGGTAAATTTTTCTCATTAATATAAGTGAGAAATAATGTTTTTATCACTTTTATTCTTATATTACCTTATCTCCAAGAATCAGCTCACATGGTAAGATGTGGAAAATATCCTTCTTTTAAAATAATATTTACAGTATAAATTTTTTTATTTCATCTGTTATATTTTTTAGAATCTCTTTCTTTTTTTCATCAATTATATCTCTCTTATTTTAATAAGCAAAAGTAAGTAAATTAAATTGAAGAATTACAAGGGCTCATTGTTTATGGGTGGTCTTTACTTTTTTACTCTGGGTGGTGTGACTGGTGTCAGATCCTGAGAGATAATTCTCTTATAATCTTTATCATCTAATAAATTCTAGAGTGAATATACATTTTTGTTCATCAATTTACATGTATATTAATTTGATATCTAATAAAAAGTAAAAAACTCAAATTAATATTATAAAATAAGGGACAAAATAGTACTTGACAAATACTAAAATGTCTTGAAATTATGTATAAAATATTTAAAATAATTAATTTAACTCACATTTTATAATTTTAGTTACAATTTTAAGTTTTTAAAATTTTCAGAAATGAAATTAGTACTCAAATATTTTTAGGCAGAATGTGTCTTTAATCTAAATTCAAAGTATTCTCCCTAAGGCTGAATAAAAGAAGAAATTGAAGGAGAAACATTTTTGAGAGGAATGATACAGCTATAAGCTAGCACTACGTCGTTTGAATAATCTCACATGCAAGCAATTCAGCTAACATCGACTGTGCTGGGAGCAAAATTTTGTGGTTGAGCTACTGCCATGCCAATTTGTTCTAGAATAGTAAATGAACCACGTTTATGCCAAAAAAGAAATAATGAACCACGTGAATGACGATTAGAATTGTTTAATTTGTCTTTTTATAATCAATGAAGATTCATTCCATGAATAAAGATTTTACCTTATATAAGGACTTGGTTGATAAGTAATATAATTTATAAATACTTTCTAAGTCTTGAAACATGTCTTAATCTTAATGAAAGGTTTTTACCGACATATAATTGATGGACCAAAATCAATATACTATTGTGCAAAAACAAAGAATAAGATCTTATAAAGAAAAACCCATAGCCAATAGGGGCTGGGATCTCTAATACTGGAGAGTCACATACTTGATCCAAAATTCTAACACATAACACCAAAAAGAATTAAAGATTTGGATTTTTTAATTTTTGTATAATTAAATTAATTAAAATTTATCACTTCCCTCATATTTCAATATTAGGGCGTGGACGGGATCTCACTCCAACTGGTAGATAGCTTAAATTCTTCAACTGGTTTTAATTCACTAACTTTAGACCATTTGCCCACCTCCCAAACCTTGACAATAATGATTCAAATCGTGTTGAATAATAGGGATTTAAAGTGAGTGCTCATTATTTTTAACATGCTTAAATCATAGGGACTTGCACAAAAATGTAAAAACATTACACATAATAACTCATTTTACCAAAAAAAAAATATTTCGGGAAGGCCAAGCCCGACTTGGATGTTGGCAGAGATGGTGGTACACGCGTGGCGAAGAATTTTGGTTGTGTATTCATCCATCACAAAACTCTTGTTGGGTCATCCCAATAATGTAATTAATGTTATAAACATTGTTGAAGTATTTCCACTACGTGGGACTTGAGTTTTTTTCATTTAACAGCTCTTTCAACAACAACTTTTAATTATCACGTGGAATGAGAGTCAAACCCTTTGAATTGTATTACTTCTTGTTAACATATTTTACACGTATGTCGATTTGGAGTACCATTTATTGTCCACGCCTCCTCACTTTTTAATAAAATTCTCCTTCACTTTTGATCCAAAAAAATGTAAATAAAGTTTAATAGGTAAAAAGTGATATTAGTATGGGATAGTTTTTTATATAATCATGTCTTATTTAAAATATATTAGCTTTTTTAGATACATAAACGATAAATTGGTAAACAATCTTTTTTCTCTCTCTTCAAAATATGTGCCCCTTGTTGTAGAGATCATCAAGACTTTTTATTGTCAGCAATGAAATACATTAAAAAAAAGAATAATAGTTAAGAAAACAAGTGGAAGTCCTAACTATTATTTTGGTACTCCAGTACTCCTAATAATAGTTAGAGACAATCAAGATTGAAGTGAAAATACAATTTTGGAAACGGTTTACTAAAAATATGTATGATTCTACTAGTTGTTATACTAGAATTTTTGCTTTCACTCCAACTTATACCCACTCCGCGATGTTTCATGGTATAGATTTATAATCATGGGAATCACATTCTGAATGTTATTATTAAGAATGACATTCTTGGATATATTAAAATATATGTTTGGTTGATATTTATATTTCTTGTGAATCTTTGTTGACATTCACCAGAATAACTTGAAATCATGTTTGTTTATAATGTATATTTTAGAAATAGATGATATAATTATTAAAGTACTCATATTCTAAAAATATTATTCCATTTATTGTTATAGTATAATTATATAGTTGAGCAAGCAAGATTAATATTTTAATGCTAAATAATACTTGAATAAAACTATAGAATAAAAAAGATGCTATTTAATTACCTATCTAATAAGTATTTAGTATAGTAAATATCTTTTAGTTACTTTTTTTTATCAGCCATGAACTTTATTAAAAAAAGATTAAAAAGTAGGAAAACGAGTAGTGCTCATATCCACAAAAACTAAAAGATTAACAATGTAAGATACAATTTAATGGATGTCACACCCATTCTATAAAAGAGTAATGAAAGGTATGGTACCGGGCATTGAAAAGGCTCTAAGAGTGCAAAAAAAAAAAGATCTAATATCTCCTCAAAGTTGAACTGCACATCTTTGAAGATAATTTTATTCCTAATATGCCTAAGATTCCAAATAATAACAAACCATATAGCTACCCACAATTTTTTCTTCTTCCTCTCCATCCAAAGCAAATTCTCATGAATTGAGAAATGGGTCTTAATATCAACATGAAGAATAGATGTAAGACCAAATCTAGTGTATAATGCTTGTCACACCAAATATGATTTTGAACAAGAGAAAAATATATGATTAGTAGATTCTTCCTGTCACCATAAAAAAGATGATTTTCTCTGTATGTTTTATTAATTATTTATTTTATCAACGATTAATTTTAGAAATTAATCGGTATTGAATTAAGCTAAACCATAGTTGAGTGTTAGTCTTGTTTTGTGATTTTCAATTTTTTGGTAAACTTTCGTAATTTTATGAGATGAAAGGTTTTTGAGCTGATGTCGGGCCCAAATTCGTCCGAATTCGACCAGTAACGTGTTTTTGAGTTCCGTAACTTGGAATTGAATTCCAATTGCGCCATTGTCTTCAAAATATTATTTCGAGTCATGATAGACATCAAGTTCGTCTAGAATGCATTTCTAAATATTTTTCGCTTTTAATTCTGTGTTTTGAAGTTCTAACCGTAAACCAAAATCAGGAGATTTTTAATATCCGACCGAGTATTAGCCGACAATACTCGGACATGGCTTAATAGAGAATGTCTTGTCGAAAAGGTCACATTACTTTCATGTAAGAGGCTTGCTTGTTGAACAAGCAAAAGTACATATCATCTCACACAAAATCTCTTAAATCACTCACCTATCTCTTACACAATCAACTTTTTGGAAGAAACTTTTGGTCTTTACCCACTCCAAAATCTGATTTCTTTTCTTTAAAAGATCCAACCCTGGTTTAGAAGAAACCCTTGACATTTTACACTTTTTCTTCACCTTGCATTTTCTAAAGAACTCTCTAGGTAGTTCTTCATTGTTCTTCATCTCTTAAGATCTAACCATTAGATGTTTATGAAATTTTAGTATGATATTTATATGTATGTTATGAACATTTTCGACCGTTAAAATGTTCTAATAATCTTCCTAACTCTTTTTATGTTCAAAACTCCAAATACATATTTTCTTGAACTTAGAAAGTTATTTTGAAACGATGAACTCTTTGCGTTCATGGGACTTTTTTTAATGTTTAGAAAGTTTGTATTTTTGTTGGTATTTGAACATGGTTAAAGGTGATGGTTGTATATCAAAGAAACCTTTAAGGAGTTTTCCTAACCATGCAAAGATTGGACTTTCCACTTGTTTTTGGCTTGAAAAACCATAGCCTTGAACAAGTTTAGAATAGTATATTTTTAATGTTGAGGTGTAATTTTGTTTCAAAGGGGATGATTTTGTTATCAAATTAACCTTTAAAGTATTTAATGATAAGTTGAAAGATCAAAACTTTCCTTAGCATTAGGTCTAAACCATGGCCTATATGTGTTTAGGAAAAGTTTAGTTTCTAACTTTGAAATCCAAAATGTTTATAGATGAGTTTTTGTGAAAAAATATTGTTTTAAAATATTATGAGCTAAAAATTTGATTAGTAAATGATATTCTTTGACTTCCAAGTTCAAATAATGATTTGGGATAAAAGATGACTTATAAAAGTCTTGACTTTACAAACTTAAAGTGATATGAAGTAATGAAAGTCTTGGATAGTTGATTAGTTATGGGATGAACATTCTTAAAGATAAGCTTACTTTAAAGTGGTAAGTGTAATATAAGAAATGTTGATTTTAAATGTAGTTTGAAGTATGAGATCAACACAATAAAAGATATGTTGAAATGACCATGGAAAACTACTATACAAATATGGAATCTACTTAAGATGACTTACTTTAAAGTGGTAAGATCAACTTAGGAGATATTGATTTAAAAAGTATGGACTTGGATTAAGAAACTTACCTTAAAATGGTGAAGTATGGCTTAAAAAGTCTCCATGAAAATATAAATCTATGAGGTGATAAAAGTGTAAACTTTATTAAAAACTAACCTTGGAAAACGTTGGAAATTGGGAACAAGACTTTCAAGTAAAAAAGATGGTTCAAAAATATGAATCTTGGGCCGGATGGATGAAATTTTTTGAGTTCATAAATGGATTAAAGTATTAAACAATATTTTTACATTAGGGTTATCATATAAAATTTGATTCACAAATCATTAATTTTTTTTCGTGTGTTTAGTTTTGAAGCTTTCGAAGCTGGACAATCAAGTAATATGGTAGTTAACCACGAAGGAACACTACTCGAGAAACTAAAATGCATAGGGATAAAAAACAGCGGAGAGGTTTGATCCAGTAGCCCAAAAGGGCGAGGAATGTTACTTGTTAGGTATCAGTGGCCTAGGAACACCTAGAAGGGGGGTTGAATAGGTATAGCGGTTATCGATCACCGCTTCTTGAACCACAACCCAACTGTTGAAAACAACCTAGTTAATCGATTAACAGCAAGCATTAATCGATTAACTATTGCACAAAACAGAATGATCAGACATGAAATTTCCATAGTAATTAAAACAAAATTGAACAAATATAATACAAATATTTTTACGCACAATTATTAAGCATATGACAGTAAACAAATATCCAGAATTTCAATTATAGATTCAATTTATAATAGCAAGAAACTTAAAGAAGATAAAGAGAGAAAGAATAGGGCACAAAGGATTTTTATCCTGGTTCGTTTGCAGTCCACTGCAAACTACATCCAGGCCTCCCCTTCTGGTTCAGAGAGATTTTCTTTCTTCACAATATTGAAATATAGATACAAACACCAATTCAATTACAAGGACATAGGACGCTCCTTTTTTGAAATCTAGGACCTCTAAATCCTTGGTTTGACTCTACCCTTCGCCTAAGAAAACCTTTCTCGCGAAACAGCCCCAGCCAAGATTCTTGTCCTCAAATCAAGACCTCCTAGCCTTGGTGAAGAATCTCAATCTCTGTGGTGATCTCACACCAAGAGACAAATCCAGAATACACAAAAAACACGTTAATCAGCAAGGTATACTAAGCACAATAATGCTTGGAATATAACATGAAAAAGACTCAAAGATTAACCCTCTTACTAACCACTTAAGCCATCAAGAATCAAATGAGTTAATCGAATGCAGTATACAGATAATTTATTTCTATCAATATATTCAATGCATGAGCATGTGAGCAAGATAAGAATGGATACAAAATTATGCAAAAACAGTAAGCATATGATAGCAATCAAAACAGTACAAATTCTCTCTTCTCACGCATGCAATCTCTCGCAAAAATTAGTAAAACAAGTATGCAAAATGCTCTCTAAACAACCCTATATAATAGAATGCAATGCTATAGTTCTCTGAACGTTGCCTCCTATTTATAGCATAGAAAATAGGCAGTTACGTTCGTTGTAAAACAGTTAAACCAGATTTCAGTTATAACAAATAACAGACTAGTTAATCAATTAAGACCTCTCGTTAATCGATTAACGAAGCAACATAATGACACATAATACAGTTCAAACAGAAAACACATACCACGTTAATTGATTAACTGGAACATTTAAGCATATGTTTCAAAAGGTAAACTTCTCATATGTTATGCACAATATATATACACGTTCTACCAATTATATTATGCCTAATATGCACATATAACATGTATGATAGATGCATGAACATACAATAAACTAGATGATATGTCTCATGGATATGATATGACAATTAAGATGGCTTAAGAGAATAACACCTAGGTTCATCTAACCTATACTCACTTACTATGGCATACATCCCAGACTACTTAGATTATAAACTCAAATTACGTCCTAGTTTAGATATGACCAAATGAGCATAAGTCATGTTGATTGTTGAGCCATCTTCAAGCTTTGATAGAACATTGTCTTCATCAAAACGTAGGTAAAGATATGCTAGTGCTATCCTTGACACTTTGCACTTTCAATATCCCCCTTTTTGATGATGACAAACACTTCATCAAAATTCTTCAATTGTTGATGGATAAGCTTGATGATGAATTTGCAGAATGGTTGTTAAAGGTTGTTTTTCGAAGAACAAAGTTAAAGCACATTTTCTCCCTTGTAGGTAAGCAAAATTATGTACGGAAGCTTGATAAAAACAACCTGCAAAGCTTTATTCAACCTGCAAAAAGTATGTAACACAACAAGCAACCTTTCTCCCCCTTTTGGCATTATAAAAAAGATAAACGTATTCAATTCTAGTCAAAAGTTAGGAGAATTATTATGGTTATGACAGACTATAATTAATCATTTAACATTTGGGTAGGTAACTAATTAACCAGTTGTAAGAAGCTTGAACAAATTCACAGTTTTACATGATTTAATTGATTAAGTGAAGGCGTTAATTGATTAAATTGATAGCAGATAGTAGTAGAACTGTTTGAATGGCATGAAGGGTTACGCAGAAGCAAATCAAGTGCGGAATGATTAAGAATTTGATATATTTGAACAGTTTGCAATAGGCATAATCATCAATATAATCACATATACCAATCATGATCAAGATCCATTTCAAACAAAGTAAGGTGCTACATGCAACATAATTAAAAATCAAGTATGAATGCAATAATTCGAAATCATGTTAACACAAAATGTTAAGGTGTAAAACAGTAGTTCAGCAGTAGATATAGAGTTATCACAATCCAAATTAAAGTAGCAATGCAATACAAAAGGTCCATTAGCTAGAGACTAAACTAATGCTATAAGATTTCCTATCTAGGGATGAGATGGAGGATTCTGGTTGTCAGAAATCGATGAGCTACAACCACCCTTAATGAAGACACTCAGCTTGTTGAACTCATCTCACATTCTTCTAGTCTGAGAATCAGTAGTGGTCTGAATATAATTCGCAAGGATTGGTAATGGTTGTCAATGTATGCATTCTGACGCTCCTTAAAATGCTCCAAATTCGTATGATATGAATCCTTAAGAGACTGAAAATGAAGGTTCATCCTATTATTGAGACGTTGTTCCATAGCATCCATATAAGCTTGTCCAAAAGCAGGTTCCTATGATGCATGTCTTGAATGCTCCCCCTGTGTTGCAGCAAATGGCTCTTGGTTAATGTCTTGATCATCTTCACCGGAAGGATCAAGGTTCACATTGTTGAAGTCCTCTTGATATTGCCAAGTGTTGCCATACTTGTAAATGCCCATCTTGTGGATTAAACTCTCACCAATCAAGTGATCCTTGTTTGAGCAGTCCATCACTATAGTATCTGAAACATCAATATGTAGATAGTCAATAACTCGGGATATGAAGATACTATAAGGGAGTAGTCTTAATTGAGAGGTGGAGACGCTATACATGACCTTCAGAATCTCGTCAGACCAATATATTCTCCTTCATAGCAAACATAAACCTCAAATCATTCACGGTAGGTTGTGCATGATTTGTGTTTCTCTAAATCAATATGTAGGCAATAAAGTAGTGTAGGAGTCTATTTTCTATGGACAGTGACCCAGGTTTGGTTAATTCGCCTTGGACATAGAGTTGAGGTCTACGCAAACACGACTTATACATTTCAACAACGCCGAATGAGTTGTTGTTTGCCCAGCCACAATCACTTAAACTAGCACCAGAACAGGCTAAACCACCCACATTCATAAAGATTTCTTCATTAATTTCGAACAACTTTCCAGCAATCATCGACCAATATTTCTCATCTTTATATCTAAAGTTCGCATAATACTCCCTAAATAGAGTAGGGTAAATATTATCTTTCAATTCTAAGAAGGGGACATCCCCTTGAGCTTGCAAGCCATGCGGAAACTTGAAGTTATATTCCGCCAGCCAAGTCACATTCGCAAACCGAATATACGTAGGTTTTCTTCCCTGAAATTTCTACAACCGTGTTTCTTGTAGAATTAATGAGTAGTATGGGTCCTCACGGTCCTGTCTTGGTTGTGGAGGTGACACGATTTTTGGAGCACGCGGTGGACGTTGCACGGTTGTCTTAATTCTCTTTCCACGTCCTCTGTTCATAGCAATCAAACACTGAATCGTGATGAAGGTTTAGAGGAAGGTTGAGGAAAACCTAGGGTAAGGTTTTCAATATGGGGAAAACGAATTTCTTGGAAATAGGAGATGAGGAAGACGGTTTATAGAGTGGAAATGTAGTAGGGTGATACTATTTAGGACTAGGATGATGTTGGAATTGTTCCTTTGAGATTGGAGAGAAAAGGGGATAATGGGATTTTGAAAAATGCCCAGAAACGCTTCTGTTTCTGATATACTGGTGTCGTCAATCAATTAACAACATCCCCTAATCGATTAGCCCGAGTTAAAAGTGCCAGTTTTAAAATTTTTGGCCCAGGTAATCGATTAATTGATTTACTTAATTGATTAAATGCATCAGATACAACGTTTTGGATGTTTTAAAAATATGTATGGATTTCACACTTAATTGGCTAATTGATTTTAAGCTATTACATATATTTAAAGCTTTTAAGCACATAATCATGGATTATACAAGGAATCATAAGCATTCAATCATTATTTACAAAACATTCAAAGGGATCATGCAAGGCAATCACAAGTTATTAATCAAGATATTTTTCATCAAGGATTCATAGTTCTCTTGGAAGAACATAGAAAGTATCTCGTGAGAGTGGCTTGGTGAAAATATCTGCTAATTATTTAGATGTTTCAACAAATTCCAATATACAATCGCCTTTTTGGACATGATCACACAAGAAATGATGCCTTATTTCAATATGCTTAGTTCTAGAATGCAAGACGGGATTCTTGGAGAGGTTAATGACACTCGTGTTATCACACTTAATAGGGATCTTTTCTAATATGAGCCCAAAGTCCTTAAGTTGCTGCTTCATCCAAAGGATTTGAGTGCAACACACGCCATCGACAATGTACTCCGCTTTAGCGGTGGACAAAGCAACACACTCTTGCTTTTTGTTTTGCCATGCAACTAAAGAGCTGCCTAATAGGTGACAAGTCCCACTAGTGCTTTTGCGATCCAACTTACACCCAGCGAAGTCGGAATCGAAGTAACCTACCAAGGATAGGGTAGGCATCCCTAGGATACCATAATCCCATATTAATAGTTCCTTTTAGATATCTCATGTTACGTTTTACAGCAATATAATGCGATTCTTTTGGCAAAGCTTGAAACCTAGCACACATGCAAACGCTAAACATAATATTGGGGCGGCTAGCAGTTAAATACAATAAGGAGTCGATTATCCCACGATATTTGGTTACCTCAATCGCTTTTCCCTTTTCATCTTTGTCCAGATAACATGCAGATGCCATAGGTGTAGATGCATCCTTACACTGCTCCATATCAAATTTCTTCAGTAATTCCTTGCAATACTTTGACTGATAAATGAAGATGCCACTTTCCATTTGTTTGATTTGATGTCCAAGAAAGAAGGCCAGCTCACCCGTCATCGACATCTCAAACTCCCCCTGCATCAACTCAGAAAACTCCTTACAAAGGATGTCATTAGTAGATCCGAAGATGATATCATCATTATATATTTGTACGAGTAAAACATGATTATCTGATCTACGGATGAAGAGAGTGGTGTCAATCAAACCTCTTTCGAACCCTTTTTCAAGTAGGAATAAGCTCAATCTATAGTACCAGGCTGTTTTAGGCCATATAGGGCCTTCTTGAGTTTATATACATGGTTCGGGTATTTGAAGTTTTCAAACCCTGGTGGTTGGTTTACGTACACCTCCTCTTAAATATATCCATTTAAAAATGCACTTTTAACATCCATTTGAAATAGTTTAAAGTTCATGATTGATGCAAAAGACAAGAGCATCCTAATGGCCTCAAGTCTGGCTACAGGAGCGTATGTCTCATCATAATCGATGCCCTCCTCCTAGTTGTAGCCTTTGGCCACTAGGCGAGTCTTATTTCTAATTATTAAGCCAGATTCGTCTAGCTTATTACGAAATACCCATCTGGTGCCAATTACGGGATGATATTTTGGTTTGGGGACCAAGTCCCACACATTGTTTCGCTCGAACTGGTTTAGCTCTTCTTGCATAGCTATACCCCAATGTACATCCTCGATGGCTTCATCGATAGTCTTTGGCTCTATTTGAGATACAAATGCAACAAAATTACAAATATTTCATAAAGAGCTACGGGTTACCACCCCCATAGATATATCATCTAGCACCTTATCGAGTGGATGATCCTTTTTAGTTTTCCACACGATAGGCATGTCTTAATGTTTCTCTTCTACTATTTGCTCCGCCTCTTGTTGGATTCCATTCATGTCCTGGTATGGCACTTCTTCAAGTGTACCTAAAATATCATCAGAAAATACATTTCTCTTCTCTTTTGGAGAAGATTCGTCAAAATGAACATGAATAGACTCTTCTACTTGCATGGTATATTTATTAAACACACGAAATGCCTTTCTATGTAATGAATACCCTAAGAATATGTCGTCATCATCTTTCGAGTCAAACTTTCCTAAAGTTCGTTTTCCATTAATCAAAATAAAACATTTGCACCCAAAAGCATGAAGATGGGCTATATTCGGTTTTCGACCTTTAAAAATTTCATAAGGTGTTTTTGAAGAAGTGGGTCTAAGTAGTATTCGATTTATTACATAGCATGCTGTGTGAACTACATTAGCCCAGAAATACTTTAGGACCTTGCTCTCATTTAGCATAGTCCTCGCGAGTTCCTATATAACTCTATTTTTCCTCCAAACAACTCCATTTTGTTGAAGGATACGAGGAGTTGAGAACTGATGCATAATACCATGCTTGTTACAAAACTTGTTAAATTTATGATTTTTGAATTCTCCGCCATGGTCGGATCGAATGTAAATAATCTTTAGGTTAGACTGGTTTTGGATTTGCTTGGCTAGACATTTGAAAGATTTATAAGCATCGCTCTTTGATGCTAAAAATAAAGTCCAAGGTGAATCTAGAAAAATCATCGATGATAACTAAGGCGTAATAGCTCCCACCAAAACTCATTATTTGTGATGGTCCAAACAAGTCCATATGGAGAAGCTCCAATGGTCTAGTAGTGGATATCACATTCTTTTTATTAAATGAATTCCTGACTTGTTTACATTTCTCACACATGTCATAGGAATCTTGAGTTTTAAAGTCGAGTTTTGGAAGACCAATTACTAAATTATTTTTCGGTAATTTTTCTAAATGCTTCACATGTATGTGAGTAACGCGTCTATGCCAAAGCCAGATGTCATCTTCTTTTGAGCATTTTGAGAAAAGTGAAGTGACATCCTCCAGATTAACCATATAAATATTATTTACCCGATACCCGACAAATTTAACATTATTAGATAATACATCATGAATGATACAACAATCAGAATTGAAAGACACATGATTACCTGTGTCACATAGTTGGCTTATGCTCAACAAATTGTGTTCCAAACCTTCTACGTATACAACGTTCTCGATTATTGTGTGGGTTGAGTTACCAATCTTCCCAGTGCCCAAGATTCTTCCTTTGTTGTTGTCTCCATAGGTGATGAATCCCTTTTATCTCAACGACAAGTCCAGGAATTTCGACTTGTCCCTAGTCATATGTCTCGAATAGCCGCTATCAAGATACTAATTTGTCCGTGTGTTCGAAGACATACCTGCAATATAGATCACATGCTAGACTCAGGTACCCAAATTATGTTGGGTCATTTCTTGTTAGTAACGAGGGAGCTATCTCCCTTTCTTACCCAAGCGTAAACACCATTGGGTATCCCATATCTCCTGATGTTACAGGAATGAGATGTATGGCCATATGTGCCACAGTAATGGCATGTAGGGACTCTATTTTTCTTATTTGACTTTTTATATTGGCGTGTTAGAGGTCTTCTATATGGTCCATTTTTATGGGATGGGGGAACATACCCTAATCCAATATGGTCACCAACGTTGCTTGTTTTACTAAGCAGAGTGTCTAATTGGTGTTTACTATTTGTAAGTTTTGCGAGTTTTTTATTCAGTTTAAAATTTTCGTTTTTCAAGTCCTCGCAAGACTAACAAGTAGTATTTTGACATAACTTATTTTTTGAGCAATCGCACGAAGCACAAGAAAAAATTAGATCTAAGGCTTCACTTTCCAGTTTTAACTCATCTAATTCTTTCTGCATTTGAATTATTTTTTGTTCGTTTAGAAAAATTATTCTTTTTCTCTCGTTACTTAATTTTGCTAATTTTTTAAGCTCTTCATGCATTTCAACATAAGCACTACATAATATTTCATATTAGGGAGAATTAGATGTAGAGGATGATGTGTCAGAGTATACCTCATCTGAAGTATCTTTGCTACCTGATCCATAAGCCTCATATGTTATCGCCATTAAGCATAGCTTCGTGGTCTCCTCTTCATCCGAGGTGCTTGATGTTGTTTCTTCCTCCGGTACATCCCAAACGATGTAGGCTTTCTTCGACTTGAAGTCCTAGGAGTGCTCTTCTCTGAATCAACTCTTTTTAAGTAAGTGGGGCACTGATACTTCATGTGACCCGGCTTACCACATTCATGGCGAGTGAAGCGCTCCTTTGTCTTGCCTTTCTTGGTTGATTCACGCGCCTCTTTCTTTTGGAATTGTCTAAGTCCTCCTTTCTTCTTCAAGAAATTTCCAATTTTTCGCACAATGAGATTTAGCATTTCCTCGTCAATGTATGAATCGGAGTCGTCATTATCTATCTCTTCGTTGGGTTTTGATGTTGAAACTTTGAGAGATATTACCTTCTTTTTGCGATCGGACTCCTCATGCATGGTCAGACGACCAAGCTCCATCTCATGCTCCTGAAGCTTTCCAAAGAGTGTTGCCAAAGGCATGGAGTCTAGATCCTTGGACTCCATGATTGCCGTCACTTTAGGTTGCCATCTCTTGTCAAGACAACGTAAGACTTTATTAGTAAGTTCTCCTTTGATGAACATCTTATCTAGAGCAATAAGATGGTTAATAATGTGAGTGAATCGATTTTGCATATCGTCGATTGATTCACTCGGTAGTATACGAAATAATTCGTATTCATGGGTTAGAGCGTTTATCCGGGCGCGCTTGACCTCGCTAGTGCCTTCGTGAGTCACTTGTAAAGTGTCCCACATTTCCTTGGCACTTTGACATTGAGATACCCGAAAGAATTCATCATAGGATATGGCCGAGGTAATGATGTTTTTGGCGCAAAGGTTGAACTGGACCTTCTTACGCTCCTAATTGGTTCCTAAGCTTTTGGGCTTTTCTTTCGGTTCGCCATCCACTAAGTGAAGTTGTACGAAAGGGCCACTGATTACGGATTCCCAAATATCCGAATCAATAGCCTCTATGAATATTTTCATTCTGACTTTCCAGTAGGCGTAACTCTCACCACTGAATACGGGAGGGTGGTTAATGGATGCGCCATCACCACCAAAGGGGTTGGTGGAACCCATTTTAATTCCCTTTGGATTACGAGGATACGATTGAGCTAGCACGTCGTACTAGATCTGATACCACTTGTTAGGTATCAGTGGCCTAGGAAC
>NW_017723221.1:0-36137 GCF_001865875.1 Lupinus angustifolius
CTAAGATAGAAAGAGAACTTCTTTGCCTTCTACCTTCTTCATTTTTACTTTCTTCGATGACTTGATGATTCTTATGACTGATTTTCACATCTATACTCTGAGCGATGGTATGAGGAAAGTTGTACCTTTCATCTACCATGAGGCAAGATGATTGTGACCTTGGACAATGTGTCATGCATATTGCATGTATCCATCACAGGGAGGTTGATCCCGTTTTCCACCCTTGAGAAATCAAACTTTGCTAACATTTTGGTGGTGCTCCTTGGTATATAGAGGCAAGATGTCGAAGATGGAGTGTTCTTAGCTTTAGTCACTTTTCATTGTTTAGAGAAATTCGTTTTTGAAAATAAACTAAAAAGTTGCAACTTGAGAAAGTCATCTAATGGTCGTTTAACCCTCAGTGCAGGAAGAACCGTGAGTTTATATACATCAACATGTTTTCTAAGTACATTGCGATTTCCAGTCTAAACAACCATAAATTCTATAGAGGATGTTGCGTTAATTTGGTTTTGTGCAACACATTCCAAGGCCACTCCTTTCTTGATTAATATGTGATTGATGTTGTATGGCCACGTGGCCTAATTATATGTTGGATGATGAGGTCAAAGGAGTGGCGATGAGTTGACCATGTGAGTGTTCTCATATCTATGTGTCTGGTTTACGAATGGAGACTTTCTGTCTCATTTGGTGTCTATGTCTAATTAAAAAGCGACACTTCACTAAAAAGAAAAGTTATAAAAATATAAGCTAACATTTTTATATTACTTGCTAGAATATGATTAACTAAGAATATATATGATTAACTAAAGACATAAATACATGATCTTTTTAGGATATAGATAAGAGAAAGGGGAATTGTTGAGATATAAGGTATGCCCAATAACCAATGTATTATGTTTATAATAATAAAGTTGTATTTATTATTATTTTGCTATCATATCCATTGTTTGTCAAAATAATTAATATGAAAGGTCTTTGATTAAAATTAGAGACTTATTATTATAATATATATTATAATAATGAGAAATAATATTTTTACAATTTTAATTTATATTGTTCTTGATCATAAGATTATTAAGCTTAGGACATTATTAATCCAGATAGATCAATATATGTGTAGTAGTCTTCGTTATATAAAGATTAATATATTTCACTTGTTAAAGTACATATATAAATGGTGCATATAGATATATGATCATTGAACTAACTCAAAGGAGAATTCCTAATGGTTAATATATTACCTTTGAATTATTAATAGGATATTCTTATGAAGAAATATATATTTTTCTTAGACTTGAGATTATCATAGTAACTAACAAGTTATTTATTATATTTTGATATCGGACACCTAATATCTTATGATGTTAGTTAATGAGTATTGGGTATAACTAAATTCTTGTAGGATTAATGATTAATCAATAAAGAATCTATCAATTCATGATAATGAGTTTGAGATCTATAGAAATAAAGACATTGGCCACGGGAAATGAAAAAAATGAGTTTCTTAGGTCATTTAGTACACGTTAGCGTATTAGAATTTTCTAAAGTTAACATAGAGTTGTAAAGATGTAAGTAAATATTGTATTAATCTTCTAAAGTAAAAGATATTACTTCTTTTATATCTAGTCGTTAAGGAGTGTTGTTAGATGTCAACCTTAGTAGTAAATTAACAAGTTAATTTACTACCCGTTTAATAATGAACTTATATGGTCACACACTAACCAGTCATCTCTGTTGGATGAGAAAATATTATTGATTAAATTAAATAGTTCAATTTTTTATTTTCTTTTAAGTAGAATATTATTGTATTGTTTGCTAGCACCAAAAAATAAAAATAATATTATTCAGTCATATGTAATATAATTAAGTGAGACTTAATTAATATATTTCAAAAGTTTGTTTAAATTAATAAAAATTGATAAGATCAATGACTAATTTAACATTTGAAAAATCAAAGGCAAAATAACACATTAAATGGTAATGATGTGCAATTGCTAAAAATTAACAATTGAATTGATTGGAAATATTTTTACTTTATTACTTATAAATGAAAAGCATGTGCATAATGATACAGATAAACAAAAGCAAAAGAAGAAAACGTGTTCTTCTTCGATCCTTTTTTGGTTTTGCCATTTTGTTTGAAATATTAGAATATATTAGAATATTCAATTGTGTTAACTCATTTTGTTCCACGAATCAAGTGTTGATACAATAAAAATTGGTTTCGGGGTGAATACACATGTACAACCTTCATGCTTTTGAATGCAGAAATTTCTGAAAGTAATCACAGTCTCCTGAGATATTTATAAACATTTTTGTCCTATTATTACACTGTATGCATATTTTAACATAAATAGATCAATTATTTATTTTGTACGTGTTAGGAACACGCATAATAATCTTTAGGAACATGCTAGATAAAATTATTCTTTGCTTACTCTTACTCGTTTATATATCTTGTAGTTAAATTAATATCTCAAGTAATTTATGTTAAATGGGTGGCGCTTGTGACAAGTAAGGGTGTGTATTATTATTAGTCTCGGGAGATGCAAATACTAGACTCAGATGCCATAGAGGACATCATCACTATTGCTGAGGCGGGATATGAAGATTACAATGTTATTCATATTAGATGTGATGATCATGTTGAACGAGATGGCGCATGTGAGGGTGCATTTTCTGGCAGTTTATGGGGGTTATTGGTATGTAGTAGACATTTATTTTGTTTAATAACCGTGTAATAATACTACTATTGTGATAAAAGTTACAATTCCAATCATGTATTATTAGTCCAATAAATAGAAAATTTCAATCATGTACTACTACGAATTCAATAAATTTACAATTACAATTTTCCCTTCCTTTTATCATTTCGGTATTAATTTTTTGAACATTATACAATAAGATGGCAAAATGGGTCGCTCTGTCAATTTCGTTTGTGTCTGTAATTGCCTACAAAAATTTAAGCAAATGTGGACATGTCCGTATTATCTTAACGGACAAAATGGTATGTTCTCCTCGTTTTAAAATGGGCTAGTGGACATGCAGGCGGCTCACAGACATTGCTGAATAATTTAAAAATAAAAAATAATATAAAAAATAAAAAGAAATTAAATAAAGTAGACATAAAACATAAAATTAAAAAAAAACTTTGACATTTTATATAAAGTTGACCAAATTATATTACATCATAATTTTTGGAGATATTAAATCACATTACATCATAACTTATTTGAATTTTTCTTCTTTTTTTCTACATTATGCCCGCGGGCCACTCACAATGCTAATAGAAATGTTTTTGGGCTTGTCGGACACACAAGCCACACAAAATGGGAGCAAAATTTGCATACTCTGCCCACACAAAAATGTTGGTTATGCATGCGGACCTGTAGGCATTTGCCAATTTTGCTATTTATAATTGTAACACATTTCTCTAAAATAATTTTTCATTCAGAAGATACTTCTGAATGAAAATGCTTCCAACTTTTATTTATAATGAGTAATAGATCTAGATCGGGTCGACTAGACTGTTCACGAAAGTCCAAAAATTCATAAGGTTTGAGTATCTTATTATGTGTCTTTTTTAAGAATCTAAGCTTTTTAGGTTGGATCGGCTTAACTATTTCAAAATTAGGCTTGAGTCAGGATTCAACTACCCTTTTTTTTTCTTTTTGGAGCATTTGTTTTGACAATATGCATTCATAATATAGGTAGCAAGTGCCTTTATATTGTTTAGGGCATAAAAAATACTCCATCATTTGATTGAGCATTACACATTTATTCAAAAAGAGTTATACATTAATACACTGATATATATATATATTTAAAACTTAATATTTAAATAAAAATTTTGTAATATCTATGTTATCTCATTAACCCCACAATTTGACATACATAAATTGTTAGTAAACATTTTCACTTGATCCAATTTAATATGGGCCATATACATAATAGTCGAGCCCATTAAGGTAACCACTTTTAATAAACCTAAGTGAGGGTGATTAATTGCCTAAAATACATTCATCTAAAAAACAAAATATTAAAAGATTTAAAATAATTTTACTATAAATTTAAGGGTAACGTGTGTAAAACTTCCATAAATTTTATGTCTTTTGTAAGTTAATATTATAATTTTTTTAATTATCTCTTAAACTTTATTTGTTTGTAGAATTAGTTCATACATAAAGATAATCTCAAATTATTAATACTAGTGTGTATATGCACTTCGTACCTGCCGATGAATATTGCATGATATTACATATTCAATTTTTATATATTTCATTTTTTAGAATTAGAATGTATTTGTTGTGTTCGGTGTACTTTATATTATATTTTTTGTGCGTTTATGATAATGTTTAATTTAAGGTGATATATGTGATTAATTAATGTGTTGGTGGTGGTTGCTTAGGATTATATGGTTTTTTTGTAAAAATTAAATAATGTTAAGGGCAAAACAAGAAGTGAAAATTATACCATGAGAGAAGTTATTTCAAGTTTTGGCTTTATATATAACTAGCGTGTTGACATGCACTATCGTGCCTGTCATCCCGCTTTCCTATCGTTTGCAATGTATAGTTTGTATTTTATAAATTCAAATATAATTTTTTGCGCTAAATTTACGGTTGAATTTATTCAATTGGTCTAATATTCAATTTTTTAAATACACTTTTAAAATAAGAAGATAATAAGGATAAAATAAGAAAATAATATTATATGGTTTTTTGGTAGAAATAAAAAGATAGTGAGGGCAAAATAGGAAAACACAAATTACACCATAATAGGTAGTTATTTTGTGTTTTCCCTTTATTAATAGTATAGATACAGAAGTATATATGTCAGCAATAAAATCATTATCATTAGACTCACAATGGTAGTTATAGACTTACCACTATAATAGTGTATGTTAGTCAATGGTTAGAAAAACTATCATCAAAATATGATTTGATTAAGAATAAGATAATAAGTAAATTTCAGAGTAAAATAGAACAACTGAGTAAATATAATATAAAAAAATTTAAATTATATAAGAAAGATATGACAATAGAAATAAAAACAATGTATGAATGAAAACTTTTCATTGTTAATAGTTTAACATTTTTTATACATAAATGATGTTCACAAATAATTAAAGTTTAGTATGTATTAAGAAGAAAAAATAATTTATAATAATTACTTAAAACAAATAAAGTTGAGGATATTTTGTAGAATTTTTCCTAAATTTAAAAATAATGATGCAATTGGCAATATATTTAAAAAAAGTAGTCATCACAAATGTCCAAACAGTCAGGATAAAGCTTGTTACAAATTCCTGAGCTTGGTTATGGATCAGGGTGAAAACAAGCTAGACCAGACTTTGCTTTAAACATGTCTTGCCTATATAACATATAGAAGTTTAAGCATGCCCTGTTATATCATGTTTGAAAAAAATTCAAAGTTTAGGTCTGACTTGTTTAAAAGTATAGCTTGGTCTATTAGCCTATTTAAATGTCTATTATACTATATGATCATCAAATAGACTACCATGTCTATATTTAAATGGATTTATATGCCTACTTTTAGTTAGACCCATCTAATTCTAATAATTAAAAAAATATTTTTTTTATATATTTTTATATTAATATTACATATTACATATATAATAATATTACTTATATTAAAATAATATAATTTCAAAATTCTTATATAATATAACTAAATAGGTCGGTCTGTTAGGTGACCTAAAGTCTAGTTTGTTAAGCTAAATGAGCTTTTTAAAAAATATGAGTCTGTTAATGAAAAAAACCTAATTTGACCAAGTCTATTAATGTTAGGTAATAGCCTTAGATAGGTGGCATGACATGTTTCCACACTTATGACAACTATTCATTGTTAGTCATTTTTTATACGTGAATGATGTTCACAAATAATTAAAGTTTAATATGTAATTATGAAGAAAAAATAGTTTATAATGATGACTTAAAACAAATAAAATTGAAGGATATTTTGTGGAATTTTCCCTAAATTTTAAAACAATGATGCAATTGGTAATATATTTAAAATAGTAGTCATCACAAATGTCCAAATAATAAGGATAAAGCTTGTTACAAATTTCTAATCTTGGTTACGGATTAGGTTGAAAATAGGCTAGACCAGACTTTGCATTAAACATGTCATGCCTATATAACATAAAGAAGCTTGAGCCTGCCCTATTATATCCTATTTAAAAAATTCAAAGTCTCTGACCTGTTTAAAAATCTAGCTTGGTCTATTATCCTATTTAAATGTCTATTATACAATATGATCATCAAATAGACTATTATGTCTATATTTAAATAGACTTATTTGCCTACTTTTAGTTAGACCCATCTAATTCTAATAATTAAAAAATATATTTTTATACATTTTTATATTAATATTACATATTACATATATAATAATATTACTTATATTAAAATAATATAATTTCAAAATTCTTATATAATATAACTAAATAGACCGGTTGCTTAATAGGTCTGTTAGGTGACCTAAAGTCTGACTTGTTAATTTAAATAGATTTTGTAGAAAATCTGAGTTTGACTTTTTAATAAAAAAAACTTAATCTGACCTAGTCTGTTATAGGTCAGCTAATAACCTTAGATAGGTGGCATGACATATTTCCACCCTTATGAAAACTTTTCATTGTTAGTCATTTTTATACATAAATGATGTTCACAAATAATTAAATTTTAGTGTGTAATTAAGAAGAAAAAATTAGTTTATAATAATTAATTTTGAGGATATGTTGTGGAATTTTCCCTAAATTTAAAAACAGTAGTGCAATTCGCAATATATTTAAAAAAAGTAGTCATCACAAATATCCAAACAAAAAGGATAAAGCTTGTTACAAATTCCTGAGCTTGGTTATGGAGAAGCTGGTTCTGCACTCTCCTTCTATTCCCACTCCCACACCACAACAACAGTTCCTCTTTCACAACTCTCTCTTCCCATCTTTCAAATCTCGAACACCATTCCACCAAACTTCACCATATCTCTCTTGCATAAGCAACACCAGAAGAAACTCTCACTTCCAAGCACTCGCCAATGGAGATGCCGAGCTTGTGGATGATGAATTGTCCTTTTTATCCCTCACCGGTAAGCCTGATAGGAACATGGCTTTGCTCGATGATTATGAATCCGATGAGCTCGATTTTGATTCTGACCCCAATCACCGAAGCGGTTCGTCTCTTTTCTTCGTTTCTCAGTTGCTTTGAAGTTTTTTGTTGTTAGGTTTAGTTGTGAGTGAATCTATTAAACTCAGATGCTTAAGCTTTATTTTGTTATTTTTTGTGAAATTTTGTTATTGTTAAGTAGTTTATCAATATTAGCAAAATTTTATCAAATGCAACGGTTAATTTGAACTTTTGATAGTAAGTTTAAAGGAAATTTACTTTGAACTCCACATTTGGCTTAGTTACACTAGACACCTTTCTTATTTCAGAAATTGCATCAACTTCCCTTGAGGTTTATGTTTATATTGTCAGGAAAGTAAAGTATAATGATAAGATGGACTCTAAGGGGTTAAGTGTAATTATAGCATCAACTTCAAGAGGTGAGTGTTATCACACTTTGGGGAAGTTCGTTAATTTTTGGAACAAAAGACATGTCATGCTTAATAAAGTCAAATTTCAAGGGATTTCAGTGTAATTTCTCCTTATTTTTGTTGCTCTTACCTAGAATTTCATATCTAATAGGTACATTTCATACCTAGAATTTCTTAATTTTTGGTTTCAGGTTTTTAAAGGGGAATTAGGATTCAGAGGTTTCAATTTGATTTTATCTTGCTATTTGCTAACTACTAAAGATGTATAATTCAAGATTTTTGTTCTGTTTGTGTCAAAATGTTAATGTGTCAAAATGTAATGCAGGATATGTGGCTTTACTTGGCAAGCCAAATGTTGGGAAGAGCACATTAGCAAATCAAATGGTTGGCCAAAAGTTATCAATAGTGACAGATAAACCTCAAACAACAAGGCATCGGATTCTTTGTATTTGTTCCAACCCAGATTATCAGGTTTAACCTAAGTGGTAGCTAATTCTTCTGTTTTATTTCATCAGCTTGTCTTCTTGTTTCCTTGTCACTCATTCTCATGTCTGTGTGTGACCCGTGAAACTTCAAAATTGTTATGCAGATTCTTTTCCTACTTTCATTTCCCACAACATTTCACAAATTCTAAGTTTTTTAAATTCTTGATAATTCAGACATATTTGCAGGATTGTTGATTTGAAAACCGGTTTTGTTCTAAGATTAATGTGATGTTCATGAGTTCTACTCAATGTTACGCAAAGTTGAAAGAGTGTGACATGTATCTTGTCATGGGAACTTCAGTCTTTTAATAATATGATGAACTTGAAAAAAGACATTAAATATGCAATGCAAATTTTGTTAGCTATAGCCTAGCTACAAAGTAATTGACAATGTACCCACGTTAATGCTTTTTCATAGATAAATGATATTTTTGTCCCCTCACCCCATAGGTAAGGAACTAAACCCTTTCGGGGTGTGTGGTGGTCCTTCGCAACAAGTGTCGCTCCTAAGAATCGAACTCTTGACATAGATGAATGATTTGATATCAGTATTTAAATACAAAAGGTGCAGTTATTTAATGAAGTTGGGTAATTCAAATTTAGAAAAAGTTCCCTTAACACTCTACAAATTCATAAGTTCAACCTTTGCATTCGAGGTGAGAGAGCCTATTCAATTGTTATAACTCCTATGTTATTTCTCATGGGTACTGATAAGGCCAATACTAAGCCACTTATTAAAAATGTGTATAAAAGGGGAAAGAGGAGAGTTTGGATAGAATAACCAACTTTCCCTTTCTACCCTTGGGTAGTTAGAATCAGTTAGATAACTAACTGCTATAAATAGCAGAGTTAGTTAGGGAGAAAGTAGTTTTGGAGTTTAGAACTTAACTAATTCAGGAATCAGTGAGGTACACAAGGATCCAGGGATCCTTGAGGGAGCAATCTTGTAATCCTACTTCTATTCTAGTCTAAATTCAATAAAGATACTTAGAACCCTATCAGAATCGATTTGATTCTGAGTTAGGGGCTTTTCTTTTAATCTTCTTTCCTAAATTCCTAGTTCTATAGATACCAGTGTCTATCACTGGTATCAGAGCACCATTCTGGTGCCTGTGGGAGGAAAATCACGCTGCTATGGGAGGGTTTGTATCGCATGGTCTCAACAAGAAGCATGGCCAGAGAAAATGAAGGTGGATGGCAAGAAAAGGAGGAGTTACGAATGAGAATGGAGCTGAGTGAGGCTCGAATTGCAAAAACTGAGGAATTGTTGGCTGCTATAGCCATCAAATTAGGAGTCAACCCTAGTGAGAAATCAGACGAAGGGGGCGGTGAAAATGATGAGGTGGATAGCCATAAGGGGGAGCAACATCAAGAAAGTTGGAGGAAATTGGAGATTCCTATTTTTTCTGGGGATGATGCGTATGGTTGGGTGCAGAAATTGGAGAGATATTTTTCTCTAAGATCCATTTCTGACAAGGAGAGGATGAGGGCCACATTAGTTGCTTTAGAAGGAAGGGCTCTGAGTCGGTATCAATGGTGGGAGGGTTGTAATCCAAGACCCTCTTGGGAAGGGTTTAAACTGGCAGTTGTTAGAAGGTTCCAACCTTCTATGGCTCAGAACCCCTTTGAGCTACTTCTGTCATTGAAGCAGGAGGGAGGGGTAGAGGCTTATGTGGAGGACTTTGAGAAGTATGCAGGGGCCTTAAGGGGACTCCACCAAGATTTTGTGAGGGGTGTCTTCCTAAATGGTCTCAAGGAAGAACTCAGGGCAGAGGTAAGGCTATATGAATTGAAGACCTTACCAGAAGTAATGCAGAAAGCTATCTTGATTGAGCAGAAGAACTTAGTGGTGAATAGAAGACCTTCCTGGAGTTTATCAAGGACTTCTGGGTCCATTAGGACAAATTCATACAATAAGGTGGTTACTGTGGAACCTAATTCTTCCCATACTAGCAGGAGGGATGCCTCTTCTGTTGGAAGTGTGGCTGCACCTTCCAGGGGATATCCAGAGGCTAACAATTCCAAGTCTATAGGAGAATTCAGGAGGTTGACTAATGCTGAGATGAAGGAGAAGAGGGAGAGGGGCCTCTGTTTTAGATGTGATGAGCCTTTTTCGAGGGAGCATAAATGCAAATTCAAGCAGTTCAGCATGTTATTAATGGCTGATGAGGAGGATGTAGAAGGAGAAGGGGAGGTGGAGGTAGAGGAGGAGGTACCCTCTAATTCTTTACAACTCTCTTTGTACTCTATGAAGGGTCTCACTACTGCTAAATCTTGGAAGATCAAGGGGGAATTGTGTGGTACTCCAATGGTTATCATGATTGACTGTGGGGCATCTCACAACTTTATTTCAAGAGAATTGGTGGATCAATTGCAGTTGGAGAGGGAAGATACTAAAGCCTACCTAGTGGAAGTTGGTGATGGGCATCAGATAGCTTGCAGGGGAAGGTGTTCTCAACTGATGTTATGCTTACCACAAATTGAGGTAACTCAGGATTTCTATCTTTTTGCTTTAAAAGGAGTAGATGTGGTGTTGGGATTAGAGTGGTTGGCAAGTTTGGGGGAGGTTAGAGCAGATTTTGGCAGGATGAGTTTGACCTTGAAGAAGGGTGATTCTGTAGTCAGCATTGTGGGGGACCCTACCCTAACCAAGACAGAATTGTCTTTAGGGGCTTTCATGCAAGTGCTATTAAAGGAAGGAGAAGGGATACTGCTGCAGTATGGTGATTCTAGAAGAGAGAATGATAAGGGGAGAGTTCCTCTGGAATTAACAGAAGTATTGCATAAATATGATGAGGTTTTTCAGGAATTGCAGGGACTTCCCCCTACTAGGGAGTGTGATCATGCTATACACTTGAAGGAGGGAGCTGATATACCTAACCTCAGGCCTTATAGATGCCCCTACTACCAGAAATCTGAGATTGAGAGATTGGTGGCAGAGATGTTGGAAGCTGGAGTCATCAGGCCTAGCATAAGCCCTTATTCCAGTCCAATCATATTAGTGAAAAAGAAGGATGGGGGGTGGAGATTCTGTGTGGATTACAGGGCCCTCAATCGAATTACCATCCCAAACAAATTCCCTATACCCCTCATTGAAGAATTGTTGGATAAATTAGGTGAGGCTAGGGTATTTTCTAAGCTGGATTTGAAGTCAAGTTATCACCAGATAAGGATGAAAACAGAGGATATCCACAAAACTGCTTTTAGGACACATGAGGGTCATTATGAGTTCATGGTCATGCCCTTTGGGTTGACTAATGCACCCTCAACCTTCCAATCCCTTATGAATGATGTCTTAAGGCCATACCTCAGGAAATTCACTCTGGTTTTTTTGATGACATCCTTATCTACAGCCCTGATTTAGAGGCTCATGTTCATCACCTAGGGGTAATTCTATCTGTTTTGGGATCTAATAGCCTTAAGGCTAACTTGAAGAAGTGCAGTTTTGGGCAGAGGAGTATTGAGTATCTGGGTCACATCATTTCTGAGGGAGGGGTGGCTGCTGATACATCTAAAATAGAGGCTGTGAAGACTTGGCCTCAACCAATCAATCTCAAAGGTTTGAGGGGATTCCTAGGCCTCACTGGGTACTACAGAAGGTTTGTTCAGAACTATGGCAAGCTAGCCAAGCCTCTCACTGATCTTCTTAAAAAAGACTCTTTTCTATGGACTCAAGACACAACTTCTGCATTTGAAGGTTTAAAGGTTGCTTTGATGGAGGTTCCCTTGTTGGCTGTGCCTAGTTTCAGTAAGCAGTTTATAATTGAAACTGATGCTTCTAGCATGGGTCTAGGGGCTGTCCTAATGCAAGAGGGTAGACCTCTAGCTTTCTGGAGCAAGGGGTTGTCTGTGAAGGCTCATCAGAAGTCAGTATATGAGAAGGAGCTCATGGCCCTAGTTCAAGCTATTCAGAAGTGGAGGCACTATTTGCTAGGAAGGCATTTCATTATCAGGACTGACCAAAGGAGCTTGAAATTCTTGTCTGAGCAGAGATTATTTACTGATGAACAGTTCAAATGGGCTATTAAATTGGTAGGGTTGGATTTTGAGATTCAGTATAAACCAGGAAGTGAAAATTCTGCTGCTGATGCTTTGTCAAGAAGGCTTATGTACTCTGCTATTTCTATGATGAATCATGAAGAGATAGAAAATTGGGTTGAAGAGGTTAGGAGGGATCCAAAATGGAGAAAACTGATGCAGGATTTACTTATTTCCCCTACTGCTCACCCAGGTTTTGAGATTAAGAAGGGGGTGTTGTACTACAAGGACAGGTTGGTAATCTCTCAGGCTTCCAATAGGGTTCCCTTAATCATCTCTGAGGGTCATGAAACCCCTACTCGTGGGCATTCTGGCTATTTCAGGACTTATAAAAGGATTTCTAGTTTCCTGTTTTGGGACGGCATGAGGAAGGATATCAAGGAATTTGTGCAGAATTGTGACACATGCCAGAGGAATAAATACTCCACTTTAACCCCTGCTGGGTTACTTCAACCTCTACCTATTCCTCAGCAAGTATGGATGGACATTTCTATGGATTTCATTGGAGGACTCCCAAGGGAGAAAGGTAAGGATACTATCTATGTGGTGGTGGATAGATTAACTAAATATGCTCATTTTTTTGTCTTAGGTCATCCATATTCAGCAAAGGAGGTCTCCACTTTATTTGTAAAACAGGTGGTTAAGTTGCATGGGTTCCCTAATACTATTGTCTCAGATAGGGATCCCCTGTTCTTAAGTCAATTCTGGAAGGAGCTTTTTAAAATGGCAGGGACTCAACTGAAGTTCAGCACATCCTATCACCCTCAAACTGATGGCCAAACTGAGGTGACTAATAGGTGCTTGGAGACCTATTTGAGGTGTTTTGCAGGGCCTAAACCTAGGCAGTGGGTGGACTGGTTACATTGGGCTGAGTTTTGGTTCAATTCCAGCTACAACAATTCTGCTGGCATGACTCCATTTAGGGCCTTATATGGAAGGGAACCCCCTACTTTGTTGAAAGCTGGCACAATTCCTTCCAAGGTAGAGGAGGTCAATCTATTGTATACAGAAAGGGATGACATTTTGGCAGAATTAAAGAATAACTTGGCAAAGGCTCAGAATTTGATGAAACTGTATGCTGATAAACACAGAAGGTTGGTAGAATTTGAAGTGGGAGATTGGGTTTTTCTCAAACTACAGCCTTACAAAATGAAGTCTCTGGCTGCAAGGCCTTATGCTAAGTTGGCCCCAAGGTATTATGGACCTTATAAGGTGATTAGAAGACTGGGATCTGTGGCTTATCAACTGGAGTTACCCCTGCACTCAAAGATCCATCCAATCTTTCATGTGTCTTTGCTTAAGAAAGCCCTGAAGACTGACCAACACCCTCAACCTCTTCCCCCTATGCTAAATGAAGAATTTGAACTGGAGGTAGAACCAGAAGGGATACTAGACAGAAGAGAAGATGAGTGGGGAAATGAAGAAGTATTGATCAAATGGCAGGGCCTACCTGATCATGAATGTTCTTGGGAAGTGGCAACAACTCTATTCAATTGTTATAACTCCTATGTTATTTCTCATGGGTACTGATAAGGCCAATACTAAGCCACTTATTAAAAATGTGTATAAAAGGGGAAAGAGGAGAGTTTGGATAGAATAACCAACTTTCCCTTTCTACCCTTGGGTAGTTAGAATCAGTTAGATAACTAACTGCTATAAATAGCAGAGTTAGTTAGGGAGAAAGTAGTTTTGGAGTTTAGAACTTAACTGATTCAGGAATCAGTGAGGTACACAAGGATCCAGGGATCCTTGAGGGAGCAATCTTGTAATCCTACTTCTATTCTAGTCTAAATTTAATAAAGATACTTAGAACCCTATCAGAATCGATTTGATTCTGAGTTAGGGGCTTTTCTCTTAATCTTCTTTCCTAAATTCCTAGTTCTATAGATACCAGTGTCTATCAGATACTAAATTTTCATTAAGAGATTACTGTAGCATTTTCCTTTTTCTTCATTTTCTGACCAGTGAATGTCTTGCAGATGGTACTTTATGACACACCTGGTGTTCTAAAGAAGGAAATGCACAAGTTAGACTCAATGATGATGAAAAATGTTCGAACTGCTGCAGTTAATGCTGACTGTGTGTTGGTTGTCGTTGATGCATGTAAAGCACCTGAGAAAGTATGGTCCTTAGTTTATGAAACTGGTTTACTATTTTTCCTCGTATGCTAAATTGTTTACTATCTTTAGATTGATGAATTGTTGGAAGAAGGCACAGGAGACCTCAAAGATAAACCCCCCACTCTCCTGATTCTGAACAAGAAGGATCTTATCAAACCTGGTGAAGTTGCAAAGAAACTTGAGGTGGTAACTAATTAATTTTTATTTATATTAGCATGTATAAGTTAATCCATTGTTTTGTCATGCTTCTCCACTTTTTTACGTTCTCTTTTTTTTTAAATTACTTGCAGTGGTATGAGAAATTTACAGATGTTGATGAAGTTATACCTGTTAGTGCGAAATATGGTCATGGGGTTGAAGATGTCAAAGACTGGATACTGTCAAAGCTTCCCCATGGACCAGCTTATTATCCAAAGGCATGTGAAAAATCAAACTTATGTTCTTATTCAAATGCCCATTGTTGCATCATCAATGTCTCATTTCAATTTTAGAGATAAAAACAGGAGACCATTAGACACTGAAAGCTATGAAGCACCGATAAATCAATGTCCTTCATGTATCTAATACTGATTCTCTCATATACTTTATCGGTGTATCCATAAAGTATAAAATTTATTTATTATGACACAATTAAAATAAGGGCTGATTCAAATAAATGTTGTCGACAGAATTGCCTAGATGGTAAGTTAGTTATCTGCATAGGGTGTCCCTACTGGGTGTCAAATTTAGTGGTACAAAACATCTTCCTTGGCATTTTGGGCCTGGAATCAGTGGACTACCAAAAGTAAATAGATGTCCCAACTACTTATGGGCATGCAGTTCGGTGACACACTGGTGGTGTAGGAATGCTGTTAGTGTCTGCTGCAACCAGTGTGTGGCTAATTACACTTACATTATTACTATAATAGCCCCTATGCTGCGAAGAACTGAATGATGACAATGTCTTCTATAATGCCCGGCTCCTATAGCTCCAACAGTGTACATAGGATTTGCAGATACTGCACCATCACTGAAGTGCCAATAATGCAGATACCCCAGCATCATTAATTCATTATAGTTCCAATACTACACAGTGTGTTATTGCTAGGATGTATCTTGCTATGGTATAGTGTAGTGCATATTCCCTATGCTATCATTATGGAACAACTGTGTATATATAAGAATATTTCCCTTGTAATTTCTTCTGCTTACTGATCTCTTTATTGTGCTATGCTTGCCTTGATGTTGTTCCTGAATTTGTAGGACATTGTCAGCGAACACCCAGAAAGATTTTTTGTAGCTGAAATTGTTAGAGAAAAGATATTTATGCAGTATCGAAATGAAATTCCCTATGCATGTCAGGTAATCAACAAATAGTTTACCTTTGAGGGAAAATTTAGCAAACGAGGAAAGGAAAAAGGGTTAGAAAAGAAATAATAAAGAAATGGAAGGAGTAACTGATTACAGAAATCTTTACCCATATTTTTTATGTCCAATTCTTCCAGGTGAACACTGTAAACTATAAGGCTCGTCCGGATGCAAAAGATTTCATACAAGTGGAGATTTTGGTTGAGAAAAGCTCACAGAAGATTATCCTTATTGGAAGAGTAGGTCACTTATATCAGAATTCTGTTGATTATTTCTGAATTTGTGGAACTGATAGTGGCAATACTGCCAATCGTATTACTTTGAATCTGGCCTTTTAACATCAGTGCTCACCTTAGATTAAAACAAAAAGTATTTTTTTTAGTAATCTCAATTTCCTGAAAATTTGTTATTCAATTCTTAGGATTTATGTTTCTCTTAGGTAGAAACATCTAATAGTTCTAAAAGATGCCCCTGCCCCCAGTAAATAAGCATTTATCTGGGGAATAATAAAGAACAGTAACTCATTTATGCTGTGCTCAACTACTTCAGGAAGGAAAGGCTTTGAAACTGCTTGCTACAGCATCCCGTCTCGACATTGAAGATTTCCTACAGAAGAAAGTTTATCTTGAGGTGCCAATTTACATAGTTTTTTATTCATCTATGCTCTGCTCATTTGAACCTAGACCTGTGCATAATTAAGTTATGCATTTTTGTTCGAGGAAAATATTTACTCATTGCTGGTGTTTAAACAGATTGAAGTGAAAGTTAAAGAAAATTGGCGACAAGACGAAGCGCTTCTTAAGAACTATGGTTATGGGGGTCAGATACGTGTTCTATGATGTGAAGATGCACAAAGAAATTCATCAGATATCTGTTGTAAGCATATGATTTTGACAGACACTAACCCCTTTCATCTTCTTGTGTAGGCATGATCAGTGATCCCTATTTGGTAAATGTGAAATGAAAATGTTAAATTGAAAATTTTAGGGTATGTTTGCTCTTCCCATTTTTTGTTATCATTTCTATAGAAAATAGGAAATATATGAAAAAACATGTATGCTCGATCATTTTTGTTTTCATTTTCAAGGAATGGACTTTACATTTCAGGAAATATTGAAAACACAAAAATGTTGCCTTCACCATTTCTAAAAAAAATCATGTGATGACAATTTTGAGATTTTAAGTTATAACTAACATTTGATTCGTCAACTTCTATTTCTCATGACCCAAATGTAACACTTTTCTTTCACCCATTTGTGTGGCTAATACCCACCATCCGTGGCCAACTAGCTTCCATACTCTTCACTCTTTCTCCAACAAGCTTCAGCAACCAATTCAAAAGCAATTTGTTTTAAATATGTTTCGCTCATTTGTCCTCCAAGCAAACTACATAATTCTTCTCTCTTAGACCGAACATAGGAGGATTACTCACAAGTCCATGGTGAAAGGAGTCGGCGATGTAATAAGGTTTGAAATTGGGAACTTTGTTGCTTGGTTCTTTTTTGGGAATGAGTGTTTTACTGGTTGGGCGGTGTGATAATTTGTATATGAAGTTTGATTAAGTTATCTGTGAAAGTGAAGACAAATGAGCATGATGATGGCTATAAAAGTCTCTACCTTGATGTTAAAATGGGCTTAACAGAAAGAGGACTACTTTGCAGTTTTGGAGTAAGGATGGACACTGCTATTATAATATGTATATTTTATTCAATGGGATCTTTGTTGAAAGCAGTGTTATGAACTGGACGGTCCGACCGGTCTAAAATGGCTTTGACCGCAATTTAAAATGGCTTTGGTTTGCAGGTTTAACCGACTTAGTGTTAAACCGCTTTGAACTGGGGAAATTCTGGTCCGATTGTGTTAAACATGGTTCAACCACATTAACCCGGAAAGTAAACCAGACGGTCCAATTAAAAAATGGAACACACTCAAATATTTTGTTTTAATCTGGTCCAAAAAAAATAACGATATGTTGCTTCAGTATAATTTTACATAATTATTAATTATATAAAATTTTACATTTACATATAATTATATATTTATGGATAGAAATTATTATTTATGTATAAAATCATCCGGTTAGTCCGGACGGTTAAACCGTTTAAACTTAATACGAGACCTCTTCCGGTTTAAAGTTGACTCAGGTTTCACAATATTGATTGAAAGAGAATTTGTTAACTGTCACCTGGACAAAAATTATGACCGACTAACTCAATAACTTGGGTTTAATAAAGAAGAATACTAATGAAATTGAAAATAAAAATACAACGTTGAAAAAATATATTTTCAGAAATTTAAAAAATAAAAATGGGAAATGTTTTCACATTAGCTTCTCTTCCCTCTCCCTTGTCATTTTTAGTTTTTTTACATTACGTTTGTTTTCGGGTGAACGAGTGTTATTAAAACGTTTCATACGGTTTGATTCAATCGATAAACCGGTCTCAGTACTGGTATAATAAAATAATTATATTGGTTACACAATTATATCCGTCAAAATTGGTCATACCAGTCGGTTCTCAATTGAACCGTACCGGTCATACCGGCCAGTTTTTATTTAAAAATATTTTTTAATGAAAATAAAAAGAAATTTTGGTTTTTTATTTATTTTTAACATTAATATTAATATATTATATATCTATATCTAATTTTACCGGTATTGATTTACTTAGTGAACTACAGTTGAATACTATATCATTATACCATTACCCTAATCGATTTGATAAACAGTATAATATTAATAAGAGTGGGGTGAACAACCCAATATTAGCTTAGTTTGTGTTACTTTTGTTCTATGACTAAGATTTAAAGATAAATATACATAATTTTTTAAATGATGATGTGGTTATTAGTTAACTTGAGTATATATATATATTATAATCTTATCATTCAAATAATATCAAATGATTTATATTAATTATTTTTATTTTTCACAATAATTAATTTCTCACCTGAGTCACTTCCTATATATATATATGTATGGTACTTGAGTATCAAATGCTATTGAAATTTATGTCAGTGTTGTGAGAACCAGACCGGACGATCCGACTGGTCTGACCGTTGACCGGACATGAAAATGACTTTGGTTTATGGTCTTAACCGAATGAGAGTTGAACCGCTTTGAATCGGGGAAATTCCGGTCTAACTGTGTTAAACTCAGTTAAATTGGATTAATCCCAGAAATAAATCGAACGGTTCACTTAAAAATAAAATAAAAATGGAACACTGCTATTTCTTTACTACGGTCCACAAACAATAAAGATGTATTACTTCAATATAATTATACATAATTATTAATTATATAAAGTTTTATTATATAAGTATATATTTATAAATAAAAGTTATTAATTATGTATGAAATCACGCAGTCAGACCAGATGGTTTAACCGTTAAATCGGTTGAACCTAATACAGGACCTCTCCCAATTTAATGTATGGCTCGGGTTTTACAATATTGATTTATGCAACTAAGCAGTGATGACAAAAAACCTGGAGTAAAATCTGTATAAGCAAGGGCCTCAAATGGGTACTTGCATATTTTAGAAACAGATTTTTAAAATAGTGATAGTATGTCTGGGCGAATACAAGTATTTTGGTACTCATGTCGTGGGTCTAGTTGTTTATAATTTTATTACAATATTAACCATGCGGCGGACCATGTAATATGTATATACAGTATAGACGAGGAGTTCAAAACCATTAAGGTTAAGGTTATTGGTTTACTAATATAGGTGAATAGAACAAAATTGTTGAAATTATATATATATATATATATCTTTATATCCAATTTAAGTTACATTTAATTTTATTCATTAATTTTCTTAAATCCAACGAATAAAATGGGAAGACTTAAAAGTTATATAAGATTTTTTTTCTCTCTTTCATCTCTTATTTCAGTTGCCTATTTATCCTGTTGGATTTAATAAAATGAATAGCTAAAATTAAGTATAACTACTCTAACTTAACTTAGTGTAAACGGATCTCTTATATATATATATATAATAGATGAGGAGTGGACAATCTCGAAGAAGTTACCGAATTATAGATATTTTTGCAGGAATTAGTGAGTACCTAAAAATTCACATGAGGATAAACTGGTATTTACTGGTATGAGTAATATTCATGTATTTTAAGACGAGTAGCACTACTATCTATGTATTTTGTCATCCCTAGTGCTAGCCAGAAATTAGCACTATGAGGCATTGGGTGGTTGTTAAAGGTGTGAGTATTATTTCAAGTGATACATGTTTGATTTTTCTTAAGTAAAGTCTTGTGTTTGAGTTTTGTGGATAAAAATATTTATTAGAAGAGTTAACTCCATATACCTATGGATATTTCTGACTCGGATGTGATTGTCTCCGGGATAAAGATACATGAGAGAAACAAAAAAAATTAAGGGTTGTGTATCATCATATGTCACACAATCTTATAATAAAATTGGGGCACCTTGTTCATGAAACTTGAAATTTAAATAAACTAATAATGAATTGAATAAACTAATAATTTTTTTTATATTACTAGGGGTATTTCCTCATTGTTTTAAATAAAGAACTAATTCTTTTTGGATTGTATAACTATCTATCTCAAGAAATATTAATTACAGGAATTAAATATTTAATCTTTTAGTCATGATAGCAGGATTTCATACCATTGTTGGTCAAACTAATAAAGTTGTTGGATTCACTTTCGTTTTAGTGGGATATAAAATTCAGATGGCAGAAATATTGATTTAATTCCAGAAGTTATTTTTTTTTTGTTTTTAACATGGCCTTATAATAATATTTAATTCCAGAAGTTATTTTCTTTTGTTTTTAACATGGCCTTATAATTTTACTTTGGTTTTACCAACATATTTTCTTTACAGCTTAATTAAAATTAACAATTTCATATTAAGGGATCGCAATGTGCTTGGATGAGTTCAAGTAGTACATTATCCAGACTCGTCCCGTTGTTTTATTTTTGGATCAAAACCCGTGTTAATACCTGCTGGATCTGCTACCTGCGGATTCTTGGGTGCCCAACAAATTTGCAGGCAATGTTGTTAAAACCGTACCGGTTATCAAACCGGTCAGGGTACTGGTATAGTGTTACAGTGGTTCAACCAGTGGTTCAGTAATTAAACCGCATGCCGGTTAAACCGGACATACCTACTTATATTTATATATATATAAATCTATAACAAAAAAATTCCAAATAAGTAGATACTCAAATTTATAATACATATTTATAATTTACTCAAAATTCACATAAATAAAAAAATTTAAGTTTTTAACAAATTCAAAGTCTAAATTAAACAAATAAATTTAGAGTTTTAACATCAAGGAGTCAAAGTTATCTTATATGAATATTATATATTTTTCTACCAAATCCTATCTCCAAACAGTACACCAAGATTACACAAATGTCATTGAGATTACACACGAATGTTAGGAACCAAAATGTGTAATCTAAGTATGCTTTGGAAACATGTGCCTTGAAGTGTTGAAGAAGAGTTAGAAAGATGAATCACCTTGTAATAGGTTTTTAAGTTTTTAAGTTTTTTAAATAAAAAAATATATGTGTATAACCAACCGGTTTAGTAAAATACCGACTGGTTCACCAGTTTTGACCAGTTTTGACCGGTTTTGACCGGTTTTAATACTTGGCCGGTTCAACACCTGTACCGTACCGGTTGGGGGCCCAGTTCACCAGTTTTCCGGTTGAACCGGCCGGTACGGTACGGTTTTTATAACTATGTTTGCAGGTATCCACAAATTTAAAAAGTATTAAAATAATTGTGAGAAAATTACGTAATTATGTTGTGATTGTTTCCTACATGCAATCTTACAAGTTATTTAATCAATTAACAAGAGTGAAAATTATAAGATATAATTTAAAGTTTTAAACTTAATTTAAATTCTATATTAAACATACTAATTTTACTCAAACAAACATGAAAAACAAAGTCATTACTTTAACATTATGAAATAAAATTGATTTAATAAGAATTGTTTAATCAATATAACATTAGATTACGCATATGAATTAACAACATAAAATCATATTACACTCCTTAACAATATAACTACATTGTTTAACAAGATAATAACCACATTTATGAATTAATATGATATTAAAATTATGGAAATTACAATCATGATTAATATGATACTACAATTATATTGCTATATATATAATAATGAATAACGGGTCCGGGTACTCATAGGTCTGAGTACCTCATTACCCGGATGCATACCCATCCAACAACGGGTCTCAAAATCTTGGGTCTTAATTATTTGCGGGTCCAAAAACATGGATCCGATCCGACCCATTGCGAATATTATTTGCAGGTACCCAGAGGTTTGGTACTCATTTTCATCCCTATTCATATCATTGAGTTTGGAATGATTTTTTTAACAAAATATTTCTAATAATTTTCTAAAATTGTTCCATTAATAATAAATTTTGTATTTAAAAAATCAGAGAATTTTTTTTAATTAAATAACCAATTTGGAAACAAATATTAAAAGATCTAATTAAAACAAACAAAAAATGAATTAAATTTTTTATAGGATCAAGTTAAAAACAAAACCTAACTTAAAGTATTGATCCAGTAATTTTGCCAATGGTGATAGTATACAGAGAGAACCTTTTTCCTCAAAATTGTACCTAGTACAAAAAGGACTCCAGTGGTGAGAATTTGTTCTTCAGTTACAACCTGAGGGGTATGAAGGTTGATAGAGTTGAGGTACATACATCATAGAATAATGGACCCCTCATAAAGATTCAACGTGCTAATTCTGTGGGCGAGCCATGGAATCATTAATCTGTTTTCTGAATAATCCAAATCCATGAAGGATAAGGTGAACTGTATACGTCAGTCCAAAAATTGAAAGCACGAAGTCATGAATTATTATATCATATAGTTTATTTAAATAGTATATATGAAGTGGTTGAAGTATACACTCGTCCAACAGGATCACGTGCGTTGAAAGAATATACTCCACGACATGCAGTCAGAAGGGTTTCCAATAAAGCCTAATCAATTTAATCAGTTATCATGTATGAATATATATCATAATTCTATATTTAAAAAAAATTATATTCTAAAGCCTGTAACTTAACATAATATATCTGACTTTAAGATGATCAAGAAGTGGCTTTCAATTCATTATGAAAATACCACACTTATTTATATCATATGATGTATATACTCAAACTAATTTTTTTGTTTCCGACATGTATCCTCGTATTAGAGGCAATCTTGTCTGAGTCGGGAATATCCATAGGTATGTGAGACTAATTATTTCAATGGATATTTTTTTATCCACAAAACTCGAACCCGAAGTCTTGTTTAAGGGAAATCAAACATGTACAACTTGAACCAACACCCGTTCATTATTCAAACTAAATTAAAAGTGCACAAAACAATTTTAAGTCATACAAACTTATAATCTCAAGCTTGCAATGACATATCTGAAATTACAATACATCATAAGATCAAAATATAAAAGCCAAATTAGAGCCCAAAATTATATTCATTACAAAATTGAACCCGATCTTACTTCTAAAAGAAAGCAAACCCCAAATGAATTCCAAATATCAAAGACCCAGAAATGGAACAATGATAAATGGAAGTTTCCTAGGTAGTGGTGTGAAGGTTTGGTTTGATTTTTGGTGTAATTCAATGATTGAACTGAACACAAATATATGGTTCAATTAACTATAAATTTTTCTATTGAAATTGAACCGATTATGAATAGTTTGATTTGGTTCGATTAAACGGTTTTCATATTTTTATAAGAAAAATCAACATCAGTTGAAAGTTGGACAAACACAACTATTATTACTAATAGAAAATATAAGCACCATAAATTCATGAGTAAACAAATTGAAACTCATAATTATTTGCTAGTAACATATATAACAACTACATAATTTTGGAAGAAGAAAATGAATAACATCATCTAAAACAATGCAATTAATAATTAGGTATATAAAATAAACAATTTTTTTCAAACATATACTTGGACACAATTCATACACTTCTTGTTATTTTTTATATGTATAAATATTTGTAAATAGTGATATTTACGTACTTATAACCTTCTTAAATATATGGATTGAATCACATCTTTGTATTGTAGTTTTTATTATAGTGGTGACGGTAATCAAGTGGCTAGTGACTTAACTAGCATCGTAACACTGCATATTAGAATAGTAGAAAAACTATACATCTTTGTAATTGCCTATGATAAAGTTGTGACAGTGATGACTAGTGACTTAACTAGCATCTTTGTAATTGCCTATCATATGGGTTTTGCATATTGATTTCCTTGTGCATTGTTATTACTTTATTATTTTTTGTTTACTTTCAATCTGATTTTGATTTTGCTTTTCAACTAATATGTTGGTATAGCAAAAGCTATCGTTGCATAGCATTGGCCACAAACAATCAAATAAAGAGCATAAAATAAATATAAGAGAAGAAACAAAATAATTTGTTAATGAGGTTCAGCCAATTGTTCCTACGTCCCTAAGCGCGTTGAGCGGCTACTAAGATATCATTAGAGAATAAGGATTACAAACCCCAGCACACTCATGGGCCTACCTGTCCATGAAATGTTTCTATTTGATGCTTATATCTGGTGCACATTATAACAAGGGACTTGTGTCCAATATATAACATTGATATTCTACTCTATTCTAATTCTAGGCAATGTGAGACTTCATATAATAACATATTTCAAATATCCCCAACAATCTCCACATTGATTGAAATAGATGAATATTTCGCACCTTGGGAAATCTACACAAGAATCTCCACCTTAGCGAATATATGACTCCACATTGTTCAATGTCTAATTCTCTTTAATTGCTCTCCTACAACATAGACCTTGTGAGTATCCTTAACGATGTACCAAGAGCCTAGCTCTCCAAATATGTAGTGCAACTTCCCGTACCGCCATCAAATGGAACACGCTGCCTAGC
Source organism: Lupinus angustifolius (assembly GCF_001865875.1). Lineage (NCBI taxonomy): Eukaryota > Viridiplantae > Streptophyta > Magnoliopsida > Fabales > Fabaceae > Lupinus > Lupinus angustifolius. The sequence goes on from NW_017723221.1 coordinate 24,515, forward strand.
CACCTATTGTTAGGAAGTCTTTCGATATATTGGATTCTCTACACAAAAGTTCACAAACAATCGCCCTCTTCAGGACTCAGTCAAACTGAACCTTGGAGCTTCATTGGAAAACCTTAACCGCTATCACCATTATCTACTCCGACAATCCTAGTTCAAAAGAACTATCATACTCCATCATATGGAGTATACCCATAACATACACCTTGCGTCAATGCTAACTAATGTTTGTGTCACATCCTTGCATCCAAGCCAATGCCCATGTCACACCCCTACATCGCTACCAATGCTCGTGTTACAACTTGCATCAAAGCCAATGCCCATGTTACACCCTACATCAAAGTCAACCAACGCCTCTGTGCTTTTTTGTGGATCTGCTAACAATTAACATCCTTCATTATGACGTCTCAGACATGTCATTAGGATATTCCACTTCTCATCTCAAATGAGAACATTCTGTCAACATCTAGAGAGATATTGTCAGCATCTATCTTTGGGTCAAACTCAACACATAAGTCTCTATCTCCACCTTGATCCTAACCCAATACATGAGTCCCTATCTCCACCTTGATCCTAACCTAATACATGAAATTATGGATTTTTGGATCAACACATACATCGCCCACACTACAGTTCCACCATGTTTCCTTCTCCTTCATCTCATATACTCTATCTATGTCATTACCTTTGACGCACTTTGTTTAGCCATCACGCCTTCACCCTCACCATTATCTGACATATGGGTTAAGAGCCATCAACCAATTGGCTCTGATACCAATTGTTGGTGTAGCGGAAGCGATCGTTGCGCAGCGTTGGCCACAAGCAATCAAATAAAGAGCATAAAATAAATAGAAGAGAAGAAACAAGAGAATTTGTTCACGGAGTTCGGCCAATTGTGCCTACGTCCCTGATAGCGCTGAGTGGCTACTAAGATATCATTAGAGAATAAGGATTACAAACCCTAGCAGACTCATGGGCCTACATTTCCATCTGGTGTTTCTATTTGGTGCTTATATCTGGTACACATTATAACAAGGGACTTGAGTCCAATATATAATATTAATATTCTACTCTATTCTAACTCTAAGCAATGTGAGACTTCATATAATAACATATTTCAAACATCCCCAACAAATTATAGCTTCATAGTTTCACCCTTTCTCTGATTTTGTTCGTCATCATCATCCAAATCAAATATGTTTTCCTTTCCTATTATCAATGTAGATCACACTTTTTTGTCTAAGTACTAAATGACAGCTTATTTTATTAAGAACTAGTATGATACACATGCATTCACATGGTGGTAATGTATTTTGCATTAATTTATTTAAAGAATAAAAATATAATTTACTAATTAAAATATTATTGAGGGTTACCTAATAAGAGATGATGTTTATGTATTTGATTGTTGATGTAAAGTTATTGAAGAATGAGATGATGTTAAATGTGTTATGTAAATAAATAAATAATTGTTATGAAGAAAAGTGTGAGAGACAATGTAAAATAAGTTGTAAAATACATGTTAGAGATTTTGAAAAAATTAATTACAAACCACATTTGTTGTTGTTTTTAATGGTTGATCATCTTTATCATGTATTAATATCTTCATTTCTTTTTCTCTATTTGAACTCTTGAAATAGCTGCCTACAATTAGCTATGACAGAACATTGGTGTAGGTAAATATAACACCACATTTTCTAATGACTAACCTTGAGATTTATTGATTATAATAGTATATGAAATAACTATGGAGAATTCTCTTCTAATAAGCTTGAAAAGTCCTGGAGATTGGGATGAAGGCATTGACATCCGAAGAGTATATATGATATGTCCATATTTTTTCCTGATGCGATTTTTGATTCAAATACTTGTTTTGTCATTTTAGTGACAATCAATCTTGTATCGTTACATAATCTTTCAGATTGGTCTAATTTTCTCAACAACATTATTGGATTTTCAACTTTCAACTTGTTCTTACGATCAGGAAGACCAAAGGTTGTAAGCGAGTTTAGAAATTCAAGAATTAGTATATTGCATGTTTCATTTTCATTAGCATTAGACATATCAGCCGAACCTGAACTGAAGTTCATTTTCCTCACCTATAGTTATAGGTTAGAACATTTATTAGTATAACTTTAATAAATCTATCATATCGAACATAATGAAAATTTAAAGACAATTAAAAGAAATTCACCTAGAATTATGCTCATAACATATTCATTGATTTGATCAACAATCTTAATTGTTGATGCAAGTATTGGCCTAGATTATAGACATTGTTCATCCTTGTAGTGATTTTGTAGGTTTGGATAGATGCTAGACACTATGACATCAATTGAGTTATCAAAATCAAGAATAAAAAATTCTTATATGATATCAACTTCAGCACAACTATTATCAGGCTCAGATAATTTCTCATACCCACCTTTAGTATCCATTCAGAGAATTGATACATTTATATTGTATTGCCATGATTTTGTAGATGCATGTTTTTTGTAAGAGTTAAAATTGCACATTAATGCCAAAAATAAGATGCATTGTTATTACAAACCCTAGCACACCTATGGGCCTACCTGCACATGGGGTGTTTCTATTTGGTGCTTATATCTGGTGCACATTATGACTAACAAGGGACTTGAGTCCAATATATAACATTGATATTGTACTATATTCGAACTCTAGGCAATGTGAGACTTCATATAATAACATATTTCAAACATCCCCAACAAATTATAGCTTCATAGTTTCACCATTTGTCTGATTTTGTTCGTCATCATCATCCAAATTAAATATGTTTTCCTTTCCTATTATTAACGTAGATCATATTGTTTGTCTAAGTACTGAATGTCATCTTATTTTATTAAGAAAGACACTCGTTTTCAGTACACGAGCAATGTGGAAAATCTTCAAAGCTTCTCACACCTACTGATTCCTTTGACTACAAGAAAATATTATTAGAGTTTGAGGTTTGAAAAGGCTAATATTGTAAGCATCTTGCAACATTTTTTAATCTTTCTTTATCTACTGTTTGAGCCTTTCATTGGCTACTACAAGACTTTTAAATCCTTTTTCTTTTTTCTATTGATTGTGAACCATGGTTTCTTACTTTCAAAATTGTTTATATCCTTTCAAAATGTTGATTGGTTCTGAAACTTGTGTAGAAAATGAACAAAAAAAGGTTTTGAGCTTAAATATCAATCTAGATCCAGTAATGAATTTACAAAGATATATGAAGCTCAAGTGAGAAATAATAACCCTTTGAAGAAGCAAGACATTTCAACTTCCAATCTCAAGCTAAGAGGTGCACTCCGAAGCACGAGCAGACGAAAATTTCAGCAACAAGGCCAATTGATATTAATCAAAGTATATCTACACCTACAATCAGTGTACAACCCAATGAAAAACAAAAGCAAGTGAAGCATTTATTGGCTACTAGAAAGTCAACCCAAATCACAGGGTCTGGTCAAATGCAAAACAAAAAGCAAGATTACAAGAAGAAACTTGTGACTGCTAAAAATTTAAGTCATACAATAGAAGCTAATGAAATACAAAACATAAAGCAAGATCAAAGGATGAATTCCTGTCAAAAGAGACAGTTAACAACTATAATAAGAAATCAAGTTGAAGGATCTATGGATGAAAAAATCACTAAGAAGAAAAGGACAACTACAAAGTGTCCACCGATGTCACTTGGTAATTTTATGAATAAGAATAAAGAACAATTTCAACAGGATCAAGAAGATGAGGATGAGCATGAATTTGAAGATGTTTGTAGTGAATAGGGGGGAGAAAATGATGAGGTATATGAAGTTGGTGGGGGATACTAATCATCAAAATGATCCAGATGATGAAACATGTGACAATACAAAGTAAGGTAACATTATTATCTTTTATAATTTTTGATTATTTTCATTTATTTCAATTTACAAATTTTATATTGTTTATTTATAAATATGTCAATTAGGAGCAACATAAAAAATAAAGTCTGGAAAAACAAAATGCTTAGAAGTTCATGCACGATCACTTGAAGATAGAATAGAAATCATTTTTGATGAATATGGAGTGCCAATTGGACGAGATCAAATAATTGTTGTTAAATTTAGCAATTTCTTGGGAACAATGATTAGGAGTTCATATTTTTGTCTCCACGTTTACACCAACCGGAAGGTTGTACCAAACAAGAATCTCATATGAACTTATGTCAAGTTATTAGTTTAGAAGTAGTTTTTTTTTAATTTGTGTGTGTCTATACGTGTGCTTAGATATTTCTAATTATGCTTATTTTATTTATAGCAAAAACGCATCATTCCAAATATAGGAAAAAAAGATGTATTTGCTATTCTAAATGATGCTTGGAGGCGGCACAAATGCACAATCAAAGATGAGCATTTTAGTAAGTATAAAACCATAAGCGAACGCTTGAAAAATCGTCCCAAAGACATGTCAAAATCACACTTTAAGGAATTGATATATTATTGGAGTCTTGTAAATATTCAAGTAGGATTCACAAACTTTAGTTTATGTTAAATTATATTCAAATGTAATTTAATAATTCCTTTTGTATTATTGTACATAGGAAATGAGTGAACAAAATTAAGAAAATAAAGCTCAGCAGAAATGGAGGCACCGAACGGGGCCTGTAAACTTTGGTGTTATAAGGGAAAGATTGGTATCGTATTTTTATTATAAAAGAAATTATTTAAACTATTTGGTGTTATTGTTGGACTACAATGTACTATTTATGCTAAATGCAACATGGAAGTAAGGAGAATAAAGAGATGTCCAACCAAGTTGAAATGTTATGTGAAACTAGACAAAACAAGAAAGGAGAGCCATTAGACCAAGAAGCAACTAACACAATAGTAAGTTTCTTTATTTTTATGGGTTCCTAATCGTTAGTGTTCCTATGTTTTGTTCCTTGGGCTATCATATGTAATTGAGCCATGACTAAAGGCATTCTATAAAATAAATGTTGTCCCTAAAAAAACATTAGAGATGAATTGATGTATCCATTCCTTTTTGTATTTACTTTTACTTTTTGTTTCATGTTTAATCTATTTTCACTATATTTTTATTATTCTTATGCTAACTTGATTACTTGTAAAAAATTTAGACACAAATTAAGGATTTAATTGAAAATATTGTCAACAACTTGATGAAGCTTTTCAGAATGTGTTTGGTAAAGAAAAACCTGGAATAGTTATGGAAAAGTTACTACACCCACTCTTTTTAGAACAAAGGAAGAAATATAAGCAATTGAGGAAAAAACATGATGATGAAATAAAACTATTAAATGAAAAAGTTGAAGAGATGGATACAAAACATAAGAAGGAAATGTCATCAATAGAACAAAAATTTCATTTTTTTTGCTAAAGAATGTCATAAATCAAAACAACTCAGGACTAGATGTGGAGGCATTAACAACAATGTTATCAACACCGGGTACTTCTACATTAACACATGTTCCAAATAATGATAAAGTAATTCATTATTTTCTCATAGGGAAATGAATATAGTCATTTAATGTACTTGTGTATTAACACTGATTAGTTGAAAGATTAGCATTGACTAGAGGTGGAGGCATTAGCATTGATTAGTTTCATTGTACTTGTGTATTGGTAGTTTTGTAGATACAACTTTATGATGAACTAATATTTTTTAATTTATATTGATTCAGCAAAATCATTTGGAAGATAACTTGTCTCATATAGTAGATGGTAGGGGTGGCAATATGGGCCAGCCCAGCCCGCCCCGACCCGCCTTTGGCCCGTCAGAATATGGGCTGGCCCGACCCATATTTGGCAGGGCTGGCAGGCCGGCGGGCTGGCCCGTTTTGTTTTTTTTTTCAAAACACACATTAAAGCTTTTAGACAAAAATAAATAATTCAAATAATTCATAAATGTCTTTTAAAACAAAAAATCACAAACAAAAGACACAATCTCATAATAACATATTGCATTAGTACAAAACTTGTAAATTCTAAACAATAAACTACCATAGTCTTAAACTTTTAGACTCCCAGTTCAAAATAGAGCTTATAACTCCTAAATTTTAAAAAATGTATAAGAATCAGAACTATTGTATTATAAATCAATCATGATAAAATATATATATTACTCAATTTAATTTGAATTCGACTACATTAAAAATATAAATTGAAACTCAGTTGAATTCAATTAATTTTCCAAAAGGAATCAAAATCAGTAGTTCTATTTGAGTTTCCAATTTTCCATTTCAATTAATTAAATGTTTAAATTTGATTCAAACACCCCTAATTGTCAGTGAAACTTCACCTTTATCTCATAACAAGTACAATAATTGGATAAGAGTGAAGATAATAGATAACTACATAATGAGATATTAAATGTTCATTTTACAAAAAGAAAGAAGAATTATATGCTTAAGCATCCAAACATAAGTTAAAATTGTAAAAGTTTAATCTTAATTGCAATGAGCAACATGATATACAAATGAACTTTAATCTTAATGTTGGCCCGCTGGGCCAGCCCGGCCCGACCCTCCATGATCCGTCTAAAAAACGGGTTTCCAAAACGGGTTGAATACGGGCTTTTGGGCTAAAACCCTCAGTCCGCCCCGCTAAAAACACCTACCCGGACGGGCTGGCCCGTCGGGCCAAGCCCATTTTGCCATCCCTAGTAGATGGGGACAAATATGTATATTGGTCTTCATAATTTAAACATCAAGATTTCCTATTTTAGATTGTAATTATATTTTGTTAAACATTATTGGAAAAAAAAATCACCTTTTCCTATAGGCAACAATTTTTAACGGTTGGAGTTAATGATAAAAAAAATTGTTGCCTATTTAAAATATTAGACAATGGTTTTTACAAAGTGTTGGCAAAAGTAAAAAAATCGTGGCCTAAACCAAAGGCAACGCCTCAAACTACTACAGTTAAGAAAACGTTGTCTTTGATAAAAAGAATGATTTTTTGACTTTTGGCCACGGTTTCCCGCCGTTACTATAGGTCAAAAATGTTGTAGTGTATACAACAATATATAATTCATAATTATCAACATATATAATAATTAATAACATATATAAAAAGTTATAATATATGTTAGTTTCAAATCAAATACCGCGAAAGTTAGAATATATGTTCTAAATCATCATGATACTAAGAAATTACCATGTAGTAACTTATATAACAATACAATTCACATAAAATTGGTAATTTAAGTCTCAAAATGGCTGAGAATTCAAACAATATTACAACATTATTCCATAATATTTATTTCTTTAATATGTTGGTCGGTTCGAACCGTTCCTAAATTTCCAAAATCATGAATTGAATCAAACTTAAACAGATTCTTAAAAAAGTCAAATCGGACCACAAAACTGAAATGTACAATATTTTATGGTTTAGTTCCACCGGTTTCACTTTTTAAGTCAGAACGGCTTACCCCCTATTTCTAAGTCCCCGGTAGAAATTCCTAAATGAGACAATGGAAGTCCTAATCTAACCCTAAATCCCTAAATCTCAAAAATAAAGAAAACAGAAATCATAGTCTCATACGAAGGAAAACTGGAATATTGAATGAAAAATAGAGAGGATGAAAGAAAAGATCGGGTTTAATATGTCTGAACTAAGATAACATTAATATGTTTGAAAAGATTGCAAACAAGAAATTTAATTAAGGCAACCACTATATATCAAACTCTTTCTCATCAACACCTGCGACTCCACTTCAACTATACAGTAACCTTATCATTAACTCGGAACTGAATTATTAATCAGATTTATAACGAGTTAATGTTATTTACTGCTATTATAATTTGGTTGCTTCACATTACGTATAATATAGAATTATCTATACTATATATAAAGCCAAAACTTGAAATAACTTCCTTCATGTAATTTTCATTTCCTATATTGCCCTTAATATTATTTAATTTTTACAAAAAAACTATATAATTATAAGCAATTACCACCAATATATTAATTAACCACATATCTTACCTTAAATTAAATATTGTCATAAATACACAAAAAATATAATATAAAGTACACCAAACACAACAAATACATTTTAATTCAAAAAAATAAAATATATAAAAATTGAATATGTAGTATCACACAATATTCGCTGGCAGACACGAAGTACACACTAGTAGATAATAAGAAACGTAAATCTTTTTTATGTCATTTTTTTTGCAAGATTTATTTACAAAATTGTCACTACATCTTTTTAAGTTGGTTCTTTTACTATTGATTTTAGTTCTTGATATTAAAAAGCTTTTTTTTTACTTGTGTTGGTTAATGTTTGTTCATTTTTTTATATTAGATTGGGTTAATCATGATAGATGGACTCAAATAGGTAGGAAAAAACCTGTAACGGGAAAAATTATACCTAACTTAATTTATCCCAGCATAGCCTATAACCCCATTCAATCTATCTCGTTAGGGCCATCAATTTATTAGTCTTTTATTACTATATTCTCAACGTAAGGGTAAGCAATTAATCTATATTATTATTCTCTAATAAATTTTACTCAGTAAATTAATATCTTATTAGTATTAGTTTATTAGTCTGAATTGTATTTATTTTTCAACCAGTTGAGTTGAACTAATGCAAAACAAAATATCAAGTTTGAGAACATTATTATTTTCTATTACAATTTGGGATGTGCTAGATAGAGAATAAAGTAATATACTTATGCATTATTAATGTAACTATATATATTATTTATTATTCATTAATATATTTTATAAAGAGACAATAATAACTACAAATGAATAATATATGTTAGACCGATAGTGTGTAAAAAATTTCTCTATAAAAAAATGAGGTGAGGACATCAAGATATGGCCGTACACTCAGAAAGGAGTTGTTTGGAGCAGTGCCATGCACGATCATGATAGAATATATTAGAGTATCTATAATGGTGTACACATTTTTAGTTCTTTTAAATGAGTTTCACTAATTATTTTATATTTATTAATATTTTTTAACAATTTAAGTAACTTAAGCTAACACCTTTAATGATGTAACTCTATTTTCGTGAAAAACCTACCTCACATTTATATTTATCTCTCTTATAACAATTTTTTGCATTTTTTAATGTTGACTCCCAACTTTAAGAACGATGCTTATTTAACTTACTGTTATAAAATAAGAACAATAATGACTTCTCTCCAATCGTGAACTTGGACGAAGAATATGCTTATTTCACTACAAATGGTTTTTTTATTACATTCTGGATGGTTTTAGTTGTTTGTGAATTCTGATTCATTTGATTGTTCTTGTCTCTGTCCAAATTCACTTGTGCACTGTATTTGGTCATGTAAAGCGCAAAAGTACATGCCATGCCCATGCTCTACAATTTCCAATATTTTTGTTTTTTTCTCTTCCACATGAATTAAACTTAGGAAGCATGAATGCGACTCACTATAGTGTATATCATAAAATACGGATTTATATAGATTTTAAATGTTTTAGGAGATAATATGAATACTATATAACATATAGAGTTAATGTAAAATTATTAATATTTTATTAATTTTACAATATTTTAAATTATATTGATCTAAAAATCAGATTATAAAAATAAGAATAGAAAGTACAATTCAAAATATTTAAATTGTGGTAAATTATAGCATTAGTGATATGTTCTAGATCCAGATCTATCTAATACAAGCACATTAACTACTTAAAATTTTCTTATTTATCTTTAACAAGTGTATTCCATAAATCTGAGAGTGCAAAGTGTCAAGGATTGCATTAGCAACGTTTGCCTATGTTTTGATGAAGACAATGAATTAATTAAAGCTTAAAGATGGCTCAACAATCAACATGTCGAGGGCTCGAGTGGTGTCTTATTAAACTTAGGTTATAATTCTTTATTATCTTTTTAGAAGTGTAAGATTCTTGCCAAAGATTTTTAGTCTAGGTTAGATAAACCTAGGTGTGAGTCTCACAAGACTTAATAAAGTAATTAATCCAGGAAAATGAGACATCATCTAGAAGTATATGATAATTAGGTTCATGCATTTTATACATTGATTTTATGCATTAAAGGTATTATATTTGGAAATCATGTATTGCATGAGCATATATCATATAAGTATTTTACCGTTTAATCATGTATTAAAAATACACTAGTTAATCGATTAACCCCATGACTAATCGATTAACGTGAGTGTTTTCTACTATTTTCAACTACATAACTGAAAAATCGTTTTTAGAGGCTAAATTTGTTTTGTATAAATACTGGCTAATTGCAGAAACGACTAAGAGAAAAAAAACATAGAGAAAAGAGATAGATCATCATTGTTAGAATGTATTAGTGAGTGTTGAATTAGGAGAAATATTAGATCATGCTAATGCTTTAGTTTTCATATTCATATTGCATGATTCTTTGAAAAGCTTTCTTGCATCATTCTTGTGTTTCTTGAAAAGAAAAAGATACTTCTTTAAAAGATTGCATATTTTCACAAACCTCATGCATGAAAATTCATATTAGACTAGGACATCTTGTGAGTTCTTGCTTAGGTTTTAGGCTTTGATCTTTATTGTAATATCCGAGTATTAAGTACTCATTCATAACTCAAAGCATTGTTAATTCAAGGATTGAGAAAATCCTAGCTGCGGTTAGGTAAGGTGTTCTTCACACAAAGACATGGGGGTCTTGAGATAAAGAGTGATACCTTGGCTGGGGCAGAATTGCGGTAAGAAAGGTTTTCTTGGAGGCAGTTTTGGAAAAGGTCAAACCAAGGGTGACAAAGTTCTTTGGGTTCCAAGAATTTGTATTTGAAAGCGTGTATGTAACGTACATTGTGTTTCATAGTGAAGAAGGAAAATCTCTCAAATCAGGGGGGAGGACTGCATGTAGTTTTGCAGTGGACAGCAAAACGAACCAGGATAAAATCCCTGCACAATCTTCTCTATCCCTTTCTCTTTTATATTTCAAGATGCTTTAATGCGAGTTTGGAGCTAATATTTTGCATGCTTATTCCTTGCTATGTTCTTGTTAGTCTTGCATAAAAATATTTGTTGTATATATGTTTGTGTGTTGGTTAATAACTGTGCAAGTTACTGTTCTGATCATTCTGGTTCTATTACTGGTTAATTGATTATGAACAATGCTTAATTGATTAACTTGGCATTTTTCAGCAAGTGTGTAGAAACCTAAAAAGTGGAACTTGAGCTCCGCCACACCTATTCAACCCCCCTTCTAGCTAGTACGTCGTGCTAGCTCAACCGCAGCCACGTGATCCGAGAGGGACTGCATATGGGCTCTAATAACCCATTTGGCGGTGATGGTGCATCCATTAACCGCCCTCCCATATTCAGTGGCGAAGGTTATGCCTATTGGATGGTTCGTATGAGAATCTATATCGAGGCAATATACACGGGCATTTGGGATTTCGTTGTCAATGTCCATACATTCCACTTCATATGGTGGATGGCAAGTCTAAAGAAAAGCCTAAAGGCTTATGGACGGATATTGAGAAAAGAAAGGTCCAACATGACCTTAAGGCCAAGAACATTATTACTTCGGCCTTATCTTATGGTGAATTCTTTAGAGTCTCGCAGTGCCTTAATGCAAGAGAAATATGGGATACTTTGCAAGTTACCCACGAAGGCACGAGTGAAGTTAAGT
>NW_017723222.1:0-605 GCF_001865875.1 Lupinus angustifolius
ATGAATCTATATGTAATATGCAAAACGTTTTACTCATGTTGTAAATCATTTGGTCGCCTTTGATAAAAAAATTTACTAATGCTGATTTATCTAACAAAGTTTTGCGTTGTCTTGATAGGAAATGGCAACCAAAGGTAACTGCGATAATGGAGTCAAAGAGCTTAGGTAACATGCCATTAGCTACTCTATTTGGGAAACTCCAAGAACATGAAATGGAGTTAGGGTGTTTGACAATGAATGAAGAGCCAGACAATAATAGAATCACACTCAAGGCCACAAGATTTCAAGAAGATCAAGAAAGTGAAGATTCTAGTTCAGATTCTTATTCCGATGAAGACTTGACTCTCCTATTTGAAAAATTCAAGAAGTATCTCAAGAAGAAATGATGGATCAAGAATCTAAAGAAAGAAGCCAATAACTCAACCAAGAAAAAACAAGATTCCCAAATAAGGCTTCACTTGTTATGAGTGTGGAAAATCGGGCCACATGAAGCATCAGTGTTTGAGCCACCTCAAGAAATTCGATAACAAGAAGAACAACTCTCGAATGTCCAAGTAAAAAGAAGCATACATTGTTTGGAACGATTTCGAGAAAGATTCGACTTC
>NW_017723223.1:0-49023 GCF_001865875.1 Lupinus angustifolius
CTTCATCATGCTCTAATGACTCTCCTCTATATGATAAATTATATGCAGCTTATGTCGAAATGCATGAGGAGTTAGATAGAAAACGAGTTATCTCCTTGCATCACAAGAAAATAATTGAAATGCAAAAGGAATTAGATGAACTTAAAATTGAAAATGAAACTCTTGATCTTATCTATGCATGTGCCTCATGTGATTTCTCTACTTCTAAATTATGTCAACCCTCTATATGTGATATTTGTGAGAATTTAAATGCTGAAAATTCTGTTTTAAAACAAAAACTTAAACAAAAACTTTCAAAGCTCACATATAGTCAAGAAAACCTTAACACATTGCTTGCTAATACAAGAAACGTTGGTAACCGATTTGGAATTGGATATAAACCTAAACCTAAGAAAATACCATATAGAAATCCAGTAGTTCATATGCATAAGAAGTCAAATAATAACATGCCTACTTGTTTCTATTGTGGTATACATGGTCACATATGCACTACATGCTTTATAAGAAAATTTGGTGTGCCAAGTGGCAAATATGTTTGGATAAAGAAGGGGCAAGATCCCTTAGTTCTCTCTCATTAAACACTCAACATTATAGAGTGTAAGTTTTCTCATTGAAGCATCATATTATGATTAAGATTCATATCCATTTTTCTCTTTTTCATCCATTATGGTTAGTTTGCTTCTATCAATCACATTGTTAAGAATTGGTTGGTTAAGCTTCTGTCAAGATAGATGGTTAAACTATGGATGAAGTTGCTTCTGTCTATGGTGGTTAAGCGTCAGTATTGCTTCACATTCAGATTTCAAGACTGAGAGACGAAGATTCCCTCACTAGTAAGAGGAGGTATTAGAGTATGTGTGGTGTTCAACACAATCATTTCAAGCTTAAAATGCTTGATACATTCCAGGTTGCAGGGATATTAGAATAAGTGAGATTCTGTGAGAGTTAATAAATTAACATTGTAGTTAATTGATTAACTGGATAGTTGTTTCAATTTTTAAGGTGAACTTTGTATACGATAATCGATTAATCAAGAGAGTTAATCGATTATTTGATTAACAAATTATGTTTTTTTGTTTTACTAATTGTTGTATATAAAGGGGTCTTCCCCTAATTTCATTCAATTCTATAATGAGAAATCAATTCAATAATAAGAAGTGTTATTCAGTTTTGGCACTCTTTGTTTCCCATTCTTCATTCTTTAAGCTTTCTTTCATATACATCTTGATTCATCAAGAAACTTTCTTTTTCACGACTCTTACAATTTTAACAAATTACTAAAATCTTCCCAAAATGACAAATTCAGGATTCCTATATGATTTCATCCTAAATTTCAGTTACATCATCGTAACTTTATCTCTCTCATCATTTTTATTCTCCATCAAACACCAAAACTCTTCACATAATTACCATAATTTATTAAAACTTTTGTATAAAACTTGACATTTATGTATTATTTATTTCGTGAATTGCGTAATTCAAGTTTAACAACTTCTATTTATTTGTGTGTCATGTTGTTTTTTAATATTGATATTAATTTTTATATTGTATTTTATTTTAATATATTTTTTAGCATTTTTTATGCTATATTAAAAATTTATAGTAAATATATATATATATATATGTGTGTGTGTGTGTGTATATATATATATATATGTGTGTATATATATGTGTGTATATATATCGAACAATAATATAATGTTATTTATTTTTTGTTAGCTTATTTTTTTTCAATTTTTCCACTTTCTATTTTACAACATTATAACTTTATCTCTCACATCCTTTTTACTCTTTCACTAAACACTATAACTCTTCACAACATCACCATACACTATTAAAACTTTTGTACAAAACTTAACATTTGTGTATTATTTATTTCGTGAATTGTGTAATTCAAGTTTAGTATTTTCTATTTATTTGTGTGTCATGTTGTTTTTTAATATTGATATTGTATTTTATTTTAATATATTTTTTAGCCTTTGTTATGCAATATTAAACATTTAAAAATTTATAGTAAAAATATATGATGGTAAATATTAAAATATTTACATTTTAAAAATAGTGTAAAAACAACAAAAATAATCATCACATAAACAATTAACCTCATACATTTTTCTATAATTTACTATGTAAAAAACAATATTTCTACCTTACTCAAACAAAACAGATTAGTTTATATTCAATTTTCAGCTAAGGTACCCAAACATAAACAGATTATAATCTTAATAGATTAATCAGATTATAATCTCACATTTTATAATCCCACATTTTATAAACTAAAACTAAAGCGTAATCTAAATAACAATAAAAATTAGTTTATAGAGAGAAGGTAATATTGCAAAAACGATTTTTGTATGAAATTATCATAAGGAACAATAAAAATTCTTTTCAAAATCATGTTTAAATAAAAAAGGTGTTTTTAACAATAAATTATCTTAATAATTTATTTTAAAATACTTCAAATTATTTAAATAAAAAATACAGTTTCTTGGTAAATCGGAAGAGAAAAACAACAAAACTAAAGTAGAGGAGAAAGATCCATATGCAAGATGGATAATGCTTCTGTGAGTTGAGTCCCAGATTCTGAAGTCCTTTAAGAGTCACAAACTCAATTTAGCCATGTAATCTTCTACCATATTACCTTCTCTCTAGATATAATGTATATGAATATCCCAATTTCTTCTAAGCATATCACAGATGTTGTGAAGAACAGGAACAATAGGGTTCAAGTTGATCTACAGCTTGTCGGTAATGACATGGATAGCTTCCAACCAATTGGAATCCAAAGTAATTTGACGATGACTGAAAATGAAAGCCAACTCGAGCCTACGATTAATGGCCATAAGCTGAACTTGAATAGAGGATCGTATTCCAAAGTTCCTAGTGACCCCGAATAACCAAATGTCATTATGATTATGGATAGCACCTCCTCCACCCATAATTTGTCGCAGTCTGTAACTACCATCCACATTAAGTTTCACACTTCCAACTTCTAGATGATATTAATGAATACTCACTAGAGAGACTTCGATCAATAGAGGGTCAATAGTACTCTAGTCCTTGAAATCATGGTGGACATTCCAAGAGACATAGGAGATGTCCCAAGTCACATTCCAAAGATAATATGATTCATCCAACACCAAGCCCACAAGATGCCTCCTAAAAAGAGATATTCATTGGAGCTTCTAGCATGAGTAGTCATCCAAGATAAAATGAACTGATTAGACTAGAAAGATTGACCAGTGAACCTCAAACAATTCACACCACAAAAGGGAAGAGTTCTCCCAAACAATTCACACCACAAATGAGTGTCTTATATATTTTCCTCCTGAAACAAAGAGAATTAGTAGACAAAGAATTATGAACAAAAAACCATAAAAGAAACTTAACTTTTTCAGGGACAAGAATTCTCAACCAACTCCAATGACCCAAATTAACAATGTAACATGTCGAGACCGTTATTATCCAAAGTTCAACCTCCAGAATTATGAGGAGAAAACGACATCAGAATGATAAGAATGAGGTCATTGATATGGTTAGGATACTATACCAAAATTCCAAGAAAGGTCTTTCAAAATGTCCTTCACATAATTGAGTGTAAAAAATATTCACAAAATTCATCATGTGACAGAACTTACCCATACCCATCTAATTATCATACAAGAAATAATGATCATCATCACCCAACAGTAGGGTAAAACCATTTCTAAGTTGCATGGAAGCTTTAATGATGCCCTTCTATTGAACTTCAAAAATACAGTTAACAAAACGGAATATCGACTTGTTTATATGAAAAAAAAATTAAAAATCAAATATATACCCAATTTTGATATAAGGCACATTTCCATATATACCTCATCATAGGTTTTGTATTGGAAGCAATAGATTTATAGTTTCTGTATGCCATACATAAACAATTAAATTGTTTCATATATCCTTTTATTTAATTGATTCATGCATGTTTAGCTATACATACAAAGTATCCGAAATTTTATCTATATACATAGTATAATATTATAATATAGATAAACACTCTAATAAAATCAAACACAATTGTATAAAATAAAACGTAAAAAGCAGATAAGGAGGACAGTATTTATTTATTTTTTAAATGTAAGAACAATTTTGTCCCGTTAGTAATATACTATATAATATATTGTTCCTCCATGTTATGGAAAGATGTAATTATTTTTTCACTTTTCCTTAAACTCGCATCCAAACTTACCTTGATCTTGATGAAGGTAAAGTTGGGATTAACAAAAGTCCCTCCAACCTGCTCAATATCGTGCCTACAATAAATCTTGGTTGAATATAATTTTTCATGATTAAAATAATCACTAGGCTACTATTAAAAATATATAATTACTACTTTGCCTAAATCACATTTGTTTTATATGAAAGACAATATTGTTTGAGCTTAGTGGAATCTTCAACTAATGACAAGAATGTCACCGGAGGAGAGAGTAAGAGAGTATATGTTATGAACATTTTATTTCAAAACCAAATGAATAAAACAGAAATGATTCAATAAGTATTTAAATAATTCTTGAGAAAATGATGTGGGTGATATGAGATTTACTTCCTAATATACCCCTTCTATATAAGCCTATTGGACCAAACAAAGGGTTACATTTGACCCATGACTAGATGATGTTTTCTTTGCCAATGACAATCAGAAAATCAGAAAGAAATTGGGTTTTAGTTCTGATATCATGTTAAGGTTTTATCTCAAAATCAATTAACGGTGGACGTTGTGAAACTTGCTTCCCAACATACGCCCTCCGCAAATGTCTGATGGACCAGACGAATGATTATCTTTGACCTATGACCATAGGGCATTTTTTCGCATGACAATCGAAAAGAAATTGGACTCTAACTCTAATATCATGTTAAGGTTTTATCTTAAAAACAATTGACAATGAGAGGAATAGTCCAACAAATATTTAAACAATTTTTTAGATAATAAGATAGACGATATGGGACTTATTTTCATAACATTTGTGATCCTTATACATAAGGATTAATAAAACCAATCAAACTAATAACTTTAAGCTAAATTCAGATACTTTAACCAGTAATTATTATTCATGGACAGTCATATTGCACTAACTAAGCCTAATCTCTGTTGAAATATATTGTATTAATGTAAATAATAGTATATATGTGATATGGGAGATTGTATTGGTTATAGCAAGTTATTAGTTTCTAAGAGTAATAGAGGTTAGTTAGGTTAGTTAGTTTTTCTTCTTCTTCTTTTTATAAAAGGTTTTCATTATAACTCATTTCAACTCATTCTATCAATTCAATAATCATTCGATGAATGATTTTCTCATGTTTTCTTTCTTGCTTTATCAAGATTGTGCATGGCTCTATCATTCTAATATGGTATCAGAGCAATAATTATGAGCTTTCGTTTATCCTTTCCATCTTTTTCTTTTTTTCCATCAACCTTTCTTTTCCTCACATAATATGCTAGGCCTTCTCCACCCTCTGAAATGGTACCTTCTACTTATAGTTTCAATAGCTTGTGATGCAATTATTGGTTTCACGTGGATATGGATCATTACCCAACATCCCACAAAGAGAGCACTTTTGCTTCAAAAATGATCAAATATTTCATGGTCATTTGCATCAAACTTCATTCTGATGGTAATTCGAGCAAATAAAGACGTACATTCTGATCTTGGAGTTCAATGCTATTCTTGAAGAAGAAAATGGGCGTTCTTGCACCAATTGTTTTTTTTTTCCAGTTTGGTATGACTTGGTCTTTTCTGGTTAATGATTTACTCCAAGTTATTCTACTATCTCCTTTCAACTTTGTGAGGAAGAAGTTTCAGATAAGTAGTGATGAAGATAAGTCATTTTCTTGCATGAAGGCTACTTTTTCATATTTGAAGTGAAGACCATAATGAAAGTATGAATTCATATCATGCTGCAACTTCCAAGTCATCCAAGCTGAATGTGTCTAGTCTTTCCTATGATTGTAAAAACATCACGCACTCTTCTGATTTTCAACACAAGAATCCATATTATTCAAATTATAATAACCTTTACATTCTTTTCTGATTCTTTATCATTCCCCCTATTATCTCTTTTCTTCCTCGTCAATGGTTGGTTCGCTTTTGTTCATGATGGTTAAACTCAGATATAACTTCTGTCATGAATGGTTAAACATTGGATAGTTAGCTTCTGTCCATGGTGGTTAAGCAAAGATGTAACTTCTGTCATAGATTGTTAAGCGTTTGATGATATAACTTCTACCATGGGTGGTTAACGTTTAATGATATAGCTTCTACCATGAGTGGTTAAGCGTTATTATTGCTTCATATCAAGTCCAAACTGAGAGTTTAGAATTTTCACTCTCCAGTTTGAGGGGCTGTTCAAATTGTATCAATGTAAATAATGGTATATATGTGATATGTGAGACTGTATTGTTGGGTTGATTATAGCAAGTTATTAGTTTCTAAGAGTAAAATAAAGGTTAGTTAGTTTTTCTTCTTCTTCTTCCTTTTATAAAAGACTTTCATTATAACTCATTTCAACTCATTCAATCAATTCAATAATCATTTAATGAATAATTTTCTCATTCTTTCTTTCTCGCTTTATCAAGATTGTGCATGACTCTATCATTCTAATAATCTCCATGACAAGTATGTGGGAAAGGATATACATTCACCTTCTAATCTTGAAAGTTATGACATCTGACAAATGTGCATACCTAAAGGATCATTGAAAATATATTCAGCTTGGTCAATATCTAATGAAATTTTAGGTCCTTCCATGTGTTTTGCTTTTACATATGCAATCATTGTAGTTGGTGATGGTCTGATGCAAAACTAAAATCACAAAGAATAATAGTCGTACACATTCTTTCATTATTACGGTTGGACAAACAATGTTCAAAATAGTTATAATAGTTTGTTCAGATCTCACTTCAAATAGAAAATTATAATTTGTTGTTGGAGTTAAATATTTGTGTCGTGGGAAAAAATGAATCCACGCATATTTTGGTTCCCTCTTATACTTTAGTTTTGGAGTATTATTATTGTGGAGGCGAATATTTTTATTCTTGTTGATTTTATTTCTTTTTTCAGTGACATTTTAAACCTCAAATATTGTGAAGATTGTTATTTAATACAGAATATTCTAATCAATATTTATATTTGATGTAATACCAAATTATATAGTATTTAAAATTTTAATTTTTGATCATATTAATTAACAATTTTATATTCAAGGTAAAAAGATAAATAGCCAGATTTTTATATCCAAGAAAAAAGGAGAAGGTGGATTTTAGTCTATCTAAAGGATCCCACAAATATTTTAGTGAGATTTGGAAAAATTAGATGTACTAATCTTGCTGCCTCAAACAAAGTGATTACTTCTATGATTTGAATTTATAATCTTATGTTTATTAAGCAATAATCTACCACAACATCAAAAACTCACCATAATAAATAAAAATATAATTCAAAAGTATTATAATCAAATTTTGCTTCAGTCCACTTTGAAAAACTAAAAATTAATTAAGCCCACCAATGCCAAAATATTAATTTTACTTGCACGAGTTAGTCAAATGAATAATAATAAAAATGTGTTAATAATATACTTGTTTTATAAACAGAAATAGAACCGAATATCAATTCGTTTTCTTTTCGGTTACAAAAATATTTGTTAAAGAATCAAAATTTTCCATGTATGGAATAATTTCTTATTTATGTAATTAACAAATGAAAAAACCAACAATACGTTCGTCTAATGGTGTAAGACCCTACCAGATCATCAGGACGACCAAAATATCAAAAATTCGATTTCTGGAGCGACATTTGTTGAAGAGACAACCACACCCCAAAATGAATTAGTTTCTTACTCAAAAGGGTGAGGAGATACTTTATTAGTACAAAAAAAATTAACAAATGAAAAATAATAATTAAATATATTGGGTCATTTATGTTGTAAATAAATAAGGATAATGCTATATTCTTATAGAAAAAAATCTCAAAATTCTCACAATAATAATAAATATTGAGTAAATAATTTTAAATTGAATATATTGTGTGTACCAAGTTGTCCAATTTTGATTTTAATTTAAAAATTATTTTAAGTAATTTATATATGATTTCATAATGATTATTGTTTCAAATTTATGTCCAATGTATGAAAATAATTCCGAGTATTAAATTTATAATAGCTTTTATATTTTATTTTCAAATATAACTTATCCTACACAATACTTTGTGATGAAGAAGTAAAAAAATATTAAATAAAAATTGATTTATTTAGGTAAGAATTTATATGCTAACATTTATTTATTATTAATGTGAATATTTAAACACAATAATTATATTATTTATTATTTATTAAATTATTTTTTTTAAAGAATAAAAAATAATTAAATATAAATGATGAATGATGTAAACTCATATATTTTCAATACATCATTTTCTCCTTTCTTATTTTTTTTAGTACTAACTATTTTCTTTTTTTGTATTCCTCATTTTAAAAATGGCAAAAACCCACCTTGTTATTCGCCAACAACGATAATAGTTGATGGTGACCCCATGCCTCGTCATCAACTAATCCCTTATCTCCACGTCACCACCCCCTAAACCCGCATTTAATCCCACGGCTCAGATATTCCCGATTCAACGGTCCTGATTACTCTAGGCCCTTCCACTCCGCTATGATATATAGATAGATAAAAACTTGCATGAAAACACATATAACACATCACATTTAGATACAAGTATATTATGCTGGTTGGTGTTATCATTTAGAGTTTAAAATCTATGCACTGAGAGTGTAAAGTTTTTACACTATCAGCATATCATCAATCGTTGATTTGTAATACTTTACACAAAAGTCAATACTAGCAAACAAATGAATGGTGGAGATTTACTGACTGTGTAAAAATCACTTACACTGTCAATGTATACATATTAAATCCTATAATTTATTATTAAATTTCAATCAAAATTAAACTTTTAATGTGCTGACAAAATTCTGCACGTAGTCTCTCTATTATAGAAAAGGGAGAGAAAACTAACCATGGTTAGTTCGTTAACCATGTTACACGGATCGGGTTAAAGAACATTCAGCGCGAGAGAACAGAGAGAGAGAAACAGAACAAATACAGAGACACAGAGAGAGAGAGAAACAGAGAGAGAGAGACTCTGTGGGTTGTTACTTCAACTAGAAACCCTCCGAGTTAACTCGGACGAGTTTCAATCCGTTTTTTTTCTTTTCGTACGGTTCGTTTTCGGACTCTGGCCACTTCAGATGAATTAATTCGCAGTTGTTTGTTTTTTCCATTCAGATCTTGCATTGTGGTTGGTCCCAATTCGAAGATAAATCAAAATTTTCTCTCTTCGTTGTGGGTTTTTGCAGACTCAACGACGTCGTTTAACTTTGCCCATTTTGATTTAAGGTATTTGCATTTTTTATATCGAGTCATTTTTTGTGCTATTAAGGTGTATGCACTTTTTATATCGAGTCATTTTTTGTGCTATTAAGGTATATGCATTTTTTATATCGAGTCATTTTTTGTGCTATTATCAATAGTGTTTTTTTTAAAGATTATTTATTTGTATTGAAACTTTTGTTTTTTAAAGATTACTTTTGTAATTTAATCGATTTAATATTTTTGGCGGTTTCTCAAAAGTTGTGGTTTTTTATGAATGATTTTAGTGATATGAATCATTGATTCTGAAAGAAATGGATTTTAGTGATATGACCAAGTGTTAGAAATTGAATCTTTATTCATATCTAAGTAACGGTTTCATGTGTTTTTCTTTTATTGTTACTCTTGATTCATTGAACTTAGACACTTTTCTGTGTTAGGATCTTTGTGTTTTATTCTTATTGTTTGATTTGTATGTGGCACTGACAGTGATATGTTGTGTGCTTTGAGTTTTGATTGAATTTTCATATTTTTGCAGATTTTATTATTCTGTCATCCGGACATGATGACCTTCTTGATGTAGAAAATCGTCGCTTCGATCTCCATTTCTGGATCATTACTAGTGAGATTGGATAGTTCATTGTGCTGTTGTTCTGATTGATTAATGATTGTTGGGGTGCAAGACATCAGCCTTGCACAATCCCCGTTGGTTCTGGAATTTGGCACCTGCTGTGGTGGGAAGGAAAGAAGGAGCTTTCTACCATTGCCACATCTGTTGTCTTCTGTTGGTGGTCCATGTCTCATAAGATAGAGAGCTCTGTTCAAACCCAGATGGTTGTGGCTATGACAAGGAGACGTGTTTTTGTGCAAACTGATAGGGGTTGTGTCCTGGGTATGGAATTGGATCACACTGACAATGCACATACTGTGAAGAGGAGGCTGCAGGTTGCCCTTAATGTATCAACAGAAGAGAGCTCTTTGACTTTTGGGGATATTGTCTTGAAAAATGATCTCAGCGATATTCGGAATGATTCTCTTCTTCTTACTAGGAATCTCATGCACAGGAGCTCATCCACTCCATGCTTGTCGCCCACCGGAAGGGATCTCCAACATAAGGACAAGAGTGGTCCTATTGAGATATTAGGGCAGTCAAGTCACCTTGATAGAATGAATGATATAGTCAATGACATTAAGAAGGCAATTAAGATGGGTATAGATCCAACACCTGTTCATAGTGGGCTTGGAGGTGCGTACTATTTCAGGAACATCATTGGTGAGAATGTTGCACTTGTGAAACCAACAGATGAGGAGCCTTTTGCCCCAAACAATCCGAAAGGCTTTGTTGGTAAAGCTCTTGGACAACCAGGCTTGAAGCGCTCAGTTCGGGTCGGGGAAACAGGGTTCAGGGAGGTTGCTGCTTATCTTCTTGATTATGATCATTTTGCAAATGTGCCTCCTACTGCCTTAGTGAAGATTACTCACTCTATCTTCAATGTCAATGATGGTGTTAATGGAAACAACTTCTTGAGGAAGAAGCTAGTTAGTAAGATTGCATCTCTTCAGCAATTCATACCTCATGATTTTGATGCAAGTGATCATGGGACATCAAGCTTCCCAGTTGCTTCTGTGCATCGTATAGGGATATTAGACATTAGGATTCTTAACACAGATAGACATGCTGGAAACTTATTGGTTAAAAAACTTGATGGTAATGGGACTTTTGGTCAGGTGGAGTTAATTCCTATTGATCATGGACTTTGTCTGCCAGAATCTTTGGAGGACCCATACTTTGAGTGGATTCATTGGCCTCAGGCTTCAATACCATTCTCTGAGGATGAGCTTGCTTACATTGGTAATTTTGACCCTGCTCGAGATTGTGACATGCTAAGGAGAGAACTGCCCATGATTCGAGAGGGTTGTCTCAGAGTCCTTGTACTCTGCACCATTTTCCTCAAGGAGGCTGTTGCTTTTGGTCTATGCCTTGCTGAAATTGGTGAGATGATGACTAGGGAGTTCCGCAGAGGTGAGGAGGAACCTAGTGAACTTGAGGTCGTTTGTTTGGAGGCGAGGAAGATGTTAGCAGAGCGGGAGGAACTGTCTCCTAGGACTGAGTTGGGTGATGATGAATTCCTGTTTGATATTGACTATGATGAAGCTGGGTATGATTTAACTCTGAAGACGACAATGGAAGATCCTCTAACCAAAGCACATTTTCATGCTGTATTTGGGAATGGGTTTGCTAGAAGCCCACTTTGCAAATTGGATGAGTCCATTGAGGAGGGAGGAGAGGAAGGTGACGAGGATTCTCCTCAAGGGTTTGTTACTTCTCCGATGCAAGAGAAAACCCCAACTATTTCAAAACTTTCCGTGTCATTGAAAAATACCATGTTAGGTGAGAAAAACCTGAATCACCATAAATATTCAAGTGGAAATGTACCAAAAAAATATTCAACTGGAAAAGCGGATAATGGTTATTTTGCGAGTGCATTATCTGGTCATAGGAGTGCAAATGAGCAACTTCCTGCAAGCATTGGTTTTGTGAAGCTTGTAGATATGACCGAGGATGAATGGACAATGTTTCTGGAGAAGTTTCAAGAGTTGTTGTATCCGGCTTTCGCTAAGAGGAAATCCATAACTTTAGGTCAGAGGCAGAGGCAAAGGCTTGGCACTTCGTGCCAGTTTTGAAGTTGAGCAAAGAACTATAGAATGAAGAATAAGGCTTTATAGAGTTTCAGACAGAGAATGAATGTTTGTTAAGATGGTAGTTATGTTTTATGAAGATTTGGACGAGTGCTTTACTTTTTAGAGAGGGTAGGAAGAATTTCTGTAAATATGCTTACCATCAGCTATGTGGTGAGCCCATGAGATTTGTTTGTACTTTGATTTGATTTCATTTTATTTTTGTTGTTCTTTTTTTACCCTTTTCCCTAGAGAACTTTCTCTTTATGACCTGTTTGATAAATAATTTGTAGGTTAAAATTGTGAAATGAAATTTATATACATATAATGCATGACATATGGAAAATATCACTTTAATTAAATGGTCATATTATACTCATTAAAATTAGAGTGTAATTTCTATCAATCGGTGTAAAGATTTATATAAAGTTGGTATATTATTCACCATTTATTTGTATTAATATTTTTGAATAGTTAATAATGATAAAACATGAATCGTAGATGACGCAATAATAATCTAAGACTATTAGTTGTAAGTATATACATGTTCAATCATACAATTATATCTAAACCCTCAATTTTAAATTAGTTTATATAATTTTGCAAATATACTTATCTTTTCCTCTCACAATTTTCACAAGGAGAGAAAATTATAATTTTTTTCTTCATTTTTCTTTTAAACTAAACAATTAATTTTTTAATCTGATTTTTACTTCTTTTTATTCCTTCAACTTGCTTTCTTTCTTTTTTTCTTATCTTTCATTTTCCTTTCCTAACCACAAATTTAAGGTTCCAAATCTCTTGGTTTTAAGAATTCAAATTATGCACACAATTGAATTGAAATTAAAAAATAACAAACAAGGGTAGAATTGAAATAAAAAAAAACAAGGTAGAATTGAAAAATAAAAGACACTTTCAGATAAGTTATGTCTGAGATGGCATCATTTTCAGATAAGTTATGTCTGAGATTTCAGAAGTTTATTTAATGCATATTAAGTCACTTTCTTATCTTTGAGTACGTTTGATGTGACTCGGCGATCCCTCAAGTCTTGTTCCATATTTGTGTCACACTGCTTAAGTCGGCTTCTCTTATCAGTATTGGCTCTAATCCAATTCCTCATCCACATTCTGAATTATTTATTTGCCGTCGCAACAAAATAAAATCATTTACGGTGCAAGCAAAGACAATATAAAAAGTAAAATTTATTTTCCATGTTCTCTAAGTATGTTTGCCACGATCTGAAATGAGACACTAATATTATTTATTCATGCTATCTTGCACTGATACGGGTGTTGACTTTGTCATTTTCTAAAAAATAAGGGTTAGGGAATATAAATTCAAAACAAATATAAATAAAGTATAAATGAGCAAAATGTTGTCACATTATACAAATATCTCAAGACGAGAGATTAATTTCAAAAGATAAGTTGAGATATGATTATATATTTACTGAGTTAATGTTTAAGAGAAAAAAGGAAAGGACAAGTTTTAAGTCAAAATGACATAAGGTGTGTTTTACATACGGTTTACAGTAGAGATGGCAAAAAATAATCACGACCCATAAGCTTCTGTGGGAATACCCATAATAATAACTTATAGGTGAGAGTGGATTTTGTGATACTCGCCCTGTGAGTACCTGCAAATTTATATATTTAGTTTTTAGTTAATTTTTTATATATATATTTATTATTATCTTAAAATTATATATCATATATTTTATTATTATTTCATAATAAATTATACACATTTGACTATGATCATAAATTTGTCATATAAATGTCATATTATTTATATAATATTTATTTTTACATATTGATTATTAAAAATTATATATATATATAACTAAAACTAAAAACTGGTTGGGTATCTGCAAATATCCGCTGCCCACATGGGTACTCACAAATGTTGTAGGTTTGTGCATGAAAAAACACCACCCGTGCTCACCCTTTTGCCATCCCTAGTTTACAGATTGATTTTTGTTTATTTGGGTCTAAAGAAACATGAACAATTTTTCATTTCTTTTGAAACCATGGTTTTGATTCCAAACTCACGTAATGCCTAACCTAGTGCAAAAAACTCAAAAGTATATCATGAGTCTTGAAATGATCCACATGAGTATATCCAAGCTTATCCGGTAAGTCAATTAAATTTAAATTTTATTTAGTATAAAAATTTATACATAGTAAATATATAACCTACCATTTATTTGTATTATGTTTTGAATAATCAATGATGATTGAAATTAAATGATAAATAATAAACTAATAAAGTATAAAACTCTTATAATGTTAGTATATAAATTTCTTTCTGAAATTAATAATCACAAATCATCAATTATGTACTCAATGTGGGTCAATTGATTTAGAAGTCATTAGTTTTGAAGTACCCATCCTTATACTTAGTAGGAAGTTAGGATTCTCTCCATTAATGGAGGGGTAAATATTTCAAAAGGTAAACAGAAATGTAATTTAAAATTACACATATATTTTTTGGATTACAATGAAATCTCAATTTTACTACTAAAAACAAGTAAAAGTTATGCATTTGCTTCTCCTAAGAATATAATATCTCGTTTTCAGGGCTATAGACATTTACTGCATAGCACTGCTCAAGTGCTACAAAACAAAGGTTGAGATGCTGATATAGAAGCAGCGCATATTATTCTGAGAAAAAGATGGATATACTGACTGTGTATAAATTTTTACATTGTCACTTCATTATTTATCATTCATTTTTAATTATGTTTGACTTTTAAAAAAAAAATTAAAATAAAGGGTGAGTGATACACTGATTATACATAATTCTTTAAACTGTTAGTGGTCAATATTATACTCTATTATTATTAAGCAAGAAAGGAGCATATCATCAAACGGTCCCACCAACAATTGGACCAAAATGATGTCAAATTTGACCTTTGAACATGTAGAGGGGCTCAATTGTCTTAAACATAGTTGTAAAAACTGGCTCGGACCGGCCAGTTCAACCGGTTGAACCGGGAACCGGCCTCCAAACCGGTCCGAGCCACATATCATATCGTTTATGCACATGAACTGGGAAGAACCAGCTTGACTCGGTCGGGTTATATAAAAACCGGTGACTCGGTCGGTTCTTGGTTGAACCGGCGAGTCACCTTTATTTAAAAAAAACCGCTAATCTCAAAACGACGTCGTTTTGTGAGGTATATTTTTAAGAGAAAAAAGCCCAAAACAACGTCGTTTTGGGCTATAACTAATACCCTAATTGGGTAATGGAGGAGTCACCACCTTTCTTAACCATTGAGGAGGTTGAGGCATTGCGTAATGATCTTGCTAATATGACAATTGAACCAATTTATGATGATAATGATATGTACCTTGATTATATTATGATTATGAATTATGATTTATTATTTGATATCACTTTATTTGGGTACATATTTGATATCACTTTATGTTAACATTAATTGCTATATTATATTAAAATGTTGTTTTTGTTACAGTTCAATTAAATTTGGATGATGATGATGATGATAGACAAGACAATACCATGAAAAATTCGAATCAAAATGAAAGTAATGCTGTAGAAGATTCTGATTTATTTGTTGAAGAAGGGATGCCTAACTTGGAAGCAACTTTGTCTCCTTGGATATGATGAAAAACTTAAAATTATTGCATCTTTATTATTTTACTATTGAAATGTTTGATAATTGGTAATGAATTTTTATGTAAAGGTTACCTTTATGACAAATATTCTTTACAATATTATATTAGGTATTAATATTATTTGAAATTTATTGATGAATATCGAGTCAACCGGTTCAACCAATGACTCACCGGTCCGACCAGTGACTCATTAACCCGATAGTCTGACCGAGTCGATGACCGATCCGAGTTTAATAACACTGGTCTTAAACGTTATTGGTTCTCAATTAGTTTTAATGCAATTTATTATCACTCAATTCTCCTTATCATTACATGCAATTATAGTATCACATTTTTTATAGCTTGTGAATGTGTAATGAAAAATAACTAAAGATTAGTTATATGTGCATTAACATATCCTATATAGCTAGTAAATGATTATTGAACTTCAATATGATACACACAACAAAGTATAAAGGGCGATATGGCTCTACCATTATCTTAGACTAGAAGCTTCAGAACCCTACAACAATTATCAATTCAGGCTGTACTATTTTGTGGGGTTTAGTGTGTTATTAAATATTACTCATCGTCTACAATTTTGTGTTGAGGTTAATTAGCCACAAAATGGGATAAACATAGAGATTTGGTAAAAGTTTTGATCACTAATAATCTAGGAGCGTACAACTTTTCCTGTGGGCCTGATAAGATTTTGCTTCTTATATAATCAACTTAGTCTAACAAAAGTTGTCACTACATGGGCCATAATTAGTCATGAATTGGTGCAGCAAATATTAGTTAAAGTGTTATAGTAATCTAAAGCGATTGGTCTTAATGCATGTGGAAATTGGACTGAGACAGCAAATATTAGTTAGTGTTATAGTAGTCTAAAGCTATTGGTCTTAATGGCATGTGGAAATTGGAATGTGACCTGGATGAGGTGGCATCCTAATTTATAGCTATGTTTTTTTGGTGGACAAGAATTTGATGTATCAAAGAGTATCCCAAATTATATCTCAGACCAATGAAAACATATCATATTAATTAAAAAAATTAATGTTTATTATTTTTCAATTTTTATATCAATATCATTCGTCTGGGACTTGTGTGGCCGAACCCTTAATTGACATTTCAAAGCAAAGTGATAGTGAAGGAAGCTAGTAATCAACTAGTGAGGTTTAGTCGTTCGATTCATGTAGTTGACTTCAACTAGTAACTTAATGAAATTAAGACTTGATTGTTATTATATTATGTTAAAGTTGCTAGTTGATTTCGGTTTGTTAGTTGTAATATTGTTTTCGTTAATCAATTAAGAGTTTAATTAATCGATTAACTAGTTAGTATATAAATGGTGATTCTCATATTCCTTGTAATTCAATTCATTCAATCTATTTCAATACTCGATGAATAATATTCTCCTTTTCATCTTTCTTGTTTTATCAAGAAGATTCAAGCATGCCTCCTACCATTTTAACATGGTATCAGAGCGATAATTATCCCTTTCATGGCCTCCACACTTCTATTCTTCCATTTCATCATCTTCTTTCTCCATCTTGTGCATCTGTTTTGGGTCTTGGGATTGTCAAAATAGGTGAGTGGTTAGTTAGTTTGGTTATGATAGTTAGTTTTTCTATCATTTATATAAAACATTCAATGTAATTTTGATTTTCAATATTTCAATGGAAAAAAAAACTTCCATCTCAACTGGCTACAAGGTGCAATTCTTGGAACTGTACCTTATTTCTTTCCTCCCCAAAACATAAGTTCCCCTGCCTTCTTCCAGAAGATATCCATGATGGTTTCATATCATCAACAATTCTTGATGTGAAGCACTAGAGCTTACAAGAGAAGTATGTTCATACGTGGAAAACAAATTGCCCAAGAAGCATAATAGCAAGATTCAAATGTGGCTTAAAAATGATGCTTGGACTCCTTCACAGACATGGTCAACAAGGGATTCTCAATGTGGAAGAATTTGATTTTCTAATTTTTGAGGTTCTGGATAAAGAGGTCTGATCCAGAGCTGAAAAAGATTCGTGAAGAACGTGGTTATAACTACATGAATGTTTGTGAGGTGTGCTCTGAAAAGTTGCCAAACTATGAAGAGAAAGATCAATACATTCTATTTCAAAGATAATTCAAGATTCATTCTTCTACATTCAAGATTCTGATTCTCTCACTTTCTCTTCTCCTCATCATCCTCATCATGGAATCCACCATGTTTTACATGGTATGTCAAAGACTTCAACACGCAAGAAGCAAGAGAGAAAAGTAGATTCTTCCATCATCATTTCATCAGAGAGTAACTTCACAAGCCTCAGATATGGCAAGTGCAGAAGGAAAGGTTGCATGTGCATTTGCTGCACAGAGGAGGCCTTAGATTCTCCTTGCTGCTTCTGGATGCGTTCTAATGCTATTTGCAATCCTTTGTGGTGTTTGAAATTAGTTGTTTCAGGTTTTAAGATCAGTGCAGTAGCTTGGAACCAATATTTTCTTCTCATTGACAATAAGAATCTACACATTCTTTCTTCTATTCCCCCAATTATTTCTCATTTCTTTATTACTCTAGTTTCTTTACCCCTCTCACATTAAACACACAACATTAGTGTGTAATTTTTCCTCATTGACGCAACATATAAGGATCAAGATTAAGGTCCATCTCATTTCTTTCTTTCATTCATTATGATTGGTTTGCTTTTGTCAAAAAGATGGTTAAGCGTTGGATGAAGTTACTTCTGCCAAATGGTGGTTAAGCGTCAGTATTGCTTCACGTTCAGATTTTAAGACTGGGATACGAATATTCGCTCACCAGCAAGAGGAGGTATTATAGTATATGTGTTGTTCAACACAATCATTTCAAGCTTGGAATGCTTGACACATTCCGGCTTGAGGTGATGTTAAAGTTGTTAGTTGATTTCGGTTTGTTAGTTGTAATATTATTTTCGTTACTCGATTAAGAGTTTAATTAATCGATTAACTAGTTAGTATATAAAAGGTGATCTACTTATTCCTTGTAATTCAATTCATTCAGTTTATTTCAATATTCAATGAATAATATTCTCCTTTTTATCTTTCTTATTTCATTAAGAAGATTCAAGCATGTCTCCTACCATTTTAACATATTAAGTTGGTAATCAAAACATGATATATTAGTGTACTTAAAACATGTTAAAGATATAATTGAGGAACTTTCTTAACCTTCACATCACGTGATACCTTCAACGCTTAAAATTCATCAATACAGGTGTTGAGATGCATGAGAGTTAGAGTAAGGAAGTGAGTTAAGAAGAACTTTATGATGTTAATCAGATAAAAGAATAATACTATAGGTGTGGAATTATGAGGTGGGTCAAGGAGAGCAAATGCTTGTGCTATGTCATATGCATCTATTTGATGAATAACTTTCATAGGAGTTACATGATTGAAGTGAAGAGGTACTTGAGTTGCTTAAAGAGGAATAATGTGGTGTGGTGGAGCACAAATAATAGTACAATTGAAACGTGTTGTAGGATATAATATGCTCTAATAATAATTGTAATCTGCTATTTATAACAACTAGTAAGTAGTGACTCTTGCATAAACTTTATTAATTTAACTTTAGATTTTAAAATGTGAATTAGAAGAGAAAATAATTTAAAACTAAAAGGGAAGATAAAACATACTAAAATTAAAAGAGAAATTGAAATTATAAAGAAAGGAATGACATGCCACTCTCTATGTGAGGAGCATAAAATTAAAAATAGCAAGTACCATTCTTTTCTTTTTTATGCTACCAAGAGTATTCACCATCCTATGAGTAGGGAACTAATCACTTTCAGGATATATGATTATCCCTTCCAATGAGTGTTGCTCACAGGTAGGGGTGGAAATTAAACATATCAAACCACTTATCAGGGGCCGATTACCTGGCTTATAACATGTTAGGTCAGACTTTTTTCGTAACAGGACAGACTAAGTTTTTTGAAATGCCTATTTAGTTTAACATGCAAGACTTTAGGCTATCTGAAAGACCTATTAAGGCTAACAAACCGATCTATTTAGTTATATTATGTAATAATGTTCATATTACACAATTTTAATATAAGTAATGTTATTATATATGTAACTTTAATATAAAAGTATATACAAATATATAATTTAATTATTATAGTTATAAGGGCCTACTTAAAAGTATGTCTATTAGTTATTTAAATATAGACATGATGACATATTTTAATATAATGTAGTATAATATGTCTTTAAACATGCTAACAGACCATACCATACTTTTAAACAAACTAGACCTATGCCTTGAACTTTTTTAAACAGACTAACAAGCTCCTATATGCTATATAGGTTCGGCCTGTTTAAGGCAAAGTCTAGTCTGACATAGCTTGTTTCCACCCTTACTCAAAGGAATCGAACTTGACCTTTTGGTCATCTTAAGAATCTAGCGAAACCTTACATTACTATATCATCACACTATTGATTAAGTACCATTCTTTAACACGATATAAGATTTAAAAAAATATCTAAATAAAGTACGCAAATATGTTTTCTGTTAGATAACAGATTAAGAGGCCCAAACTAAGAGACCGAAACTAGGTGGGTCATAAATGACACATAAACCTAGGGATGACAATATGGCTTGGCCCGACGGGCTAGCCTATTTGGCCTGACGAGCCAACTTGTTTTGCCTATCATTTTAAGCAGGCAAGGCTGAGGATTTAAGCCCTTTTAGCAATAAGGGTCGGGGCAGGTCAGCCCATATTTTGGCGGGCCAAAGGCAGGCTGGACCGGCCTGACCCGTATTGCCACCACTAGTGGTACCTCTTCATGGCAACCCAGAATCAAATTATTTGTTCTAATGATTTTCATTTTATTATGAACCAATATCAAAAATGTAATTATCATTTAAATACATTAAATTTCATCAAAAAAAATATTACTGTGACACTTTTATCTTTATATTTATCATAAAATTATATTTTTATAATTAAAAATAAAATGAAAAACAATAAATGTTACTTGTGGCATGCCAACTCCCATATAGTTGGCATATAGGTCGGAACTCTTCTTGATTGCTAACCGCCGAGTTTGGTTATTTTTCCAAATGAAGTTTGCAAAGCCTGGTCAATTGGAAAAGCATAAATGTTGAAATATCTTTATGAAAATATCTGTAGTTAACAAAAGAAATTAAAAGTTATTTAATATTCTTGAATGTGCAATTATGTCCTTACCTTTATATGCGCTGAGCGGTGAAGACTTACTAATTTTGGGTTTGAAAATTGAAAAATCTGAAATTCGTCAAACTTATTTTTTAGGATATTTTAATTTCTATCCAAGATTTTTCAAGGAACCAAATTACAAATGAAGTTAATGAATCTATATGAAATTTTAGTACAAGTTCATGTATAACTCTTATGTGCAAAGTGTACATTGAATGAGACTGTTCTGATATTAAACTACCATTTTCAGTTTCATTTTTTCTTATATGCATTAAATGTAGTTAAAATTATAAATTATTTGGACAAAGATATTTTATATCTCAATTTATTTATTTTAGGAAAAAAAAAGAATAATTTTTTTTCGTTTATTTCCTTTCTAACATGACATAGATGTTTTACAAATTGACATGTAGATTTAATTTTAGAGTGTAATATCTATATACTGTGAGGATAAATATTTATACACAATCATTATATCATCAACCATTCGTTTGTTTTACTTGTTTGAAGAGTCATTTGTGACTAAATATGAATGATGGATGATGCACTGGCAATGGATATAATTTATACATTTTTCTCTCTTCATTTTATACACAATCACTAACATCATTCCCACTCATTTGTATTAGAGGTAATTGTGACTAAATATGAATGGTGGATAATGCAGTGACAATGTATAAAATTTATACATTGTCAAAGCATACATCTTTTCCTCTTAATTTTATACATAAGAATCATCAATATATGAGTCTCTCACTTAATAAATTTGAGAATAGTAAATGGAAGCAAATGGCGTATTCCAAACATAACTAATATAAAAAATTAAAAATATAGTATTTTGTTTTTTAAAATGTAGCTTTGAGTAACTAATTTTTTAGGATATTTTAATTTCTATGCAAGATTTTTCAAGGAACCAAATTACCAATGAAGTTAATGAATCTATATCAAATTTTAGTACAAGTTCATGTAAAACTCTATTGTGCAAAGTGTACATTGAATGAGACTGTTCTTATATTAAACTTTTCATTTTTTCTTATTTGCGTTAAATGTAGTTAAAATTATAAATTATTTGGTCAAAGATATTTTATATCTCAATTTATTTATTTTAGGAAAAAAAATATTTTTTTTCTTCTTTTATTTCCTTTCTAACATGACATAGATGTTTTACAAATTGGCATGTAAATTTAATTTTAGAGTGTAATATCTATATACTATGAGTGTAAAGATTTATACACAACCATTATATCATCATTATTATTTGTTTTACTTTTTGAAGAGTCAATAGTGACTAAATATGAATGGTGGATGATGCACTGATAATGAATAGAATTTATACATTGTTAGTGCATACATTCTTTTCTCTTCATTTTATATACAATCACTATATCATCCACCATTCATTTGTATTATAGTCAATTGTAACTAAATATGAATGATGTATGATGCACTGACACTGTATAGAATTTATATATTGTCAATGCATACATTTTTTCTCTTAATTTTATACATAAGAGTCCTCAATATATGAGTCTCTCACTTAATAAGTTCAAGAATAGTAAATGGAATCAGATCTCGTGTCCCAAACACTATCCGTAAATCTTGTCCTAGTCCAATTAGCTTTGAGTGACTAATATAAAAATGTAGCATTTTGTTTTTAAAAAAAATTCTATTTATTTATGTGTCATTTTTTAATTGTTTGGGACACGGAATTGGGATAAGCTTTGGGACAGGTGATCCCTGTTCATAGTAAGTGGATGCAGATCTTGTGTCCCAACTCTGTCCCCAAATCGTGTCTTGGTACAATCAGCTTTGAGCAACTAATATAAAAATATAGTCTTTTGTTTTTAATTTTTTTATTTGTTTATGTGTCACTTTTTAATTGCTAGGGGTAGGGAATTGGGACAAACTTTCGGATAGGTGATCCATGTTCATAGTAAATAGATGTAGATCTTGTGTCCCAAACCCTGTCAACAAATCCTGTCTCGGTCCAATCAAATTTGAACACCTAATATAAAAATGTAGCATTTTGTTTTCAATTGTCGGGGATAGGGAATTGGAACGACTTTGGGACATGTGATCCCTGTTCATAGTAAATGGATGTAGATCCTGTGTCCCAAACCCTATCCTTAAATCCTGTCCCGGTCCAATCAGCTTTGAACTAATATAAAAATCACTACGCCAGAATAGAAAAACAACAATGCTTAAAATTATCCTTTAATATCGCTTTTGTGGCGCTTTCTATGTGAGCACAATAGTACATAAGATTATATTCAACAACGTTTTTGTAGCACTATAGAAAGTAGATATTTAACAGCACTCACTAAAGCAAGCGTTGTTAAATGTCTACTTTCTAAATAAGACAATATCTCTCTTAGACATTGTTAAATGTATACTTTCTAAATAAGACAATATTTCTCCAGACATTCTATCAAACATGTGACAACCATGTCCAACTCTATCACATTTATAATAGATTTGTTAAATCACTAATGACTCCAGCTACATTCAACCCTAACAGATTCCAATTTTATAAAATAACATATGAGTAATGAGATCTTACGCAAATTGTTCATTTTTTCTCCTCCAATGTGTAAGTCCTTAATAAGTTTTCTTGTGTTCCTCAATGATCAATACAAGCTGCAAATACAAATAAAAAATGACATCTCTAAACAAATTGCAAAAGTTATGAAAAAATACAAAATTAACAGCAATTGAGAAAGAAAATTTACCATTGTACTCAAACCATGTCTTCTAAACCAATGAACCATAGCAAAAAAACCTAGAATAATATAATGGTATAACTTCTCAACATATAAAGATCATACTATTGGTGAAGAGAGGAATAAATGAACTAAAATAAGATAACGATTTACCTTATGTTTGAAGAGAAAAACCAGAAATCGATAACTTGTTTGAAGAGAGAAACTAAAAATTAAACAAAAGAGAAAGAAATGTAACTTATGGAAAAGAAAGAGAAATAATAAATTGAGTGATACGTGTATTATTGTGTGAGATTTTGTTTTTGAATTTGAAAAGATTTCCCCTCACTAAAACAAGCGTTTAATGACGTTTATTGAAGAAGTGTTGTTAAATATAGGAAGACCTTTAATAAGCGCTGTTAAAGATAACACATTTAACGACTTTTTTTGAAGAAGTGTTGTTAAACATATGAAGTATGACCTTTAACAACGGTTGCTTCAATAAGCGTTGTTAATTCTCTCGCCTTACATTTAATTGAGAAAGAAAATTTATCATTGTACTCAAACCATGTCTTCTAAACCAATGAACCATAGCAAAAAACCTAGAACAATATAATGGTATAACTTCTCAACAAATAAAGATCATACTATTGGTGAAGAAATGAACTAAAATAAGATAACGATTTACCTTATGTTTGAAGAGAAAAACCAGAAATTGATAACTTGTTTGAAGAGAGAAACAAAAAATTAAACAAAAGAGAAAAAACATGTAACTTATGGAAAAGAAAGAGAAATAATAAATTGAGTGATATGTGTATTATTGTGTGAGGTTTTGTTTCTGAATTTGAAAACATTTCCGCTCACTAAAACAAGCGTTTAACGACGCTTATTGGAGAAATGTTGTTAAATATACGAAGACATTTAACAATGGTATCTTTAATAAGCGCTGTTAAAGATAACACATTTAACGATGTTTTTTGAAGACGTGTTGTTAAACATATGAAGTATGACGTTTAACAAGGTTTGCTTCAATAAGCGTTGTTAATTCTCTCGCCTTGCATTTGACTGCGTTCAACACATAAGCGTTGTTAAATATCAATACTAGCATGGTGAATATAGCATATATCAAGTTTAAGTTTTTATATGATAATTTAAAAAAGTTAAGATGATTTGTGTGTTAATATCATATATCAAGCAGCTGGAAAAAAGAGTATTACTTTAAGGAGAGGGGAGCAGAGAATTCCAAGAAAATTTGATCACCAAGTGGCATTGCCGTTATAAACCATTTGAATTTTGAACAATTATTACTGATTTTGAAACTTGTTTCATTTAAATTTTAAAACAAATCAGATTGTTTTACCTATTCAATTTGAGAAAAAAAATTTCCTGTATTATTAAGTAGTTAGTATCAGCAAAATAATATTGTTATTGCATGTGTATTGCACATGATATGGTGCTACTTATACACTTCGGCCAAAGTTTATGGGGCTCGTTCGTCCACATTTATTGGACAGACAGAACATAAAAAATGTGTTTATTTGTCAAAATTCCTAAAAGTGTCCGCCCAATATGCCCTATTTGTCCATAGACATTTCAAATAGACAAAATATGCCATTTGTGGACGTTAATAGCTAAAGTTTTGAACACCAAATATGTAAATGTATATATATTTTCTCAAATGAAGAAAGTGTGTTCCATTTACTATATATGCATTTGTATATCAAATATAAGAAAATACTATCATTTTATTATTATATATATGCATTTATAGTTTTATATTATGTATATATTTTGTATGTAAATTATATACTATGCGTATATTGTGTTATACATATGCATTTATATTTTTCATGTGCTATTCCATTTGTACGATTTATTATTATAAATATATTCGAATGCAAATTATGTATTATATATTTTCTATGAAATATATATAATTTTATATTTATTTATGTTGGCCGATAGGCCTGTTTTGCTCTTGCTTAAGACGAATAAAGTTTAATATTCTATTATATATTTAAAAATGGACATGTTGATTAAAGTGGACATTGCTTGAACACGGATAAAACCATCCTAATATAACTCGCTCTCGATAAACCATGCAGATATATAACAAATGGAACATTTGCATCCTTTATATAAAATAATACAGCGGACATAACTTTTGGTTCTTATATAATTGGTCTGATTCATTTGACATACCAAACATGTTCTAAAAATAAATCCTCAAGGCTTGACTATGAGAATCCCTCAAATTTATATGATGTATTGATAGTGTATAGATTTATAGATAATAAGTATATTATTCATCATTTATTTGTATTACTTTTATTGAAGAATTAGCGATAATTAAATATGAATGATGAGTAATACAATAACAATATAAAAAGAAAATAAAGTATCTCTTTACCATATGATAATTTATCTC
Source organism: Lupinus angustifolius (assembly GCF_001865875.1). Taxonomy (NCBI): domain Eukaryota; kingdom Viridiplantae; phylum Streptophyta; class Magnoliopsida; order Fabales; family Fabaceae; genus Lupinus; species Lupinus angustifolius. The sequence goes on from NW_017723223.1 coordinate 26,035, forward strand.
TTTAATTCCACCAAATGTTTGACATGTGCCTTATTTCTCCTCTAGAAGTTTGCATTTTAAAATATATTGTAAAAACAAGACACATTTTAATCACTTAGTGAATTTAAGGAGATAAATTATTTCCTAGCATAAGGTGATATGTACTCTCACGTAAAAAACTCTTACTCTTTGGCTAAATGTTTTTTCTTTTAATTTATTGGCCGTGGCAACCCATGACTTTATCATCATAATAACAAGGGATAAAAAGAAGAGTGGAAAGGAATAGGACCTAGAATAAAAAACCAATTAGAAACTCTGCAAGTTAATTAGTTAGATATGTCTCCAAGGTCTTTCTGCTAGGTTTACACAATATTCATTGTGTCAATAACAATCCACAAGATGATATATGGCCAACCCTACAGCTTGCATAAAAGAGTACACTATCACTGGACCCAAAACCTGAAAGCACGTTTTATGAAGTCCTTGCTTATTCTTTCTGCTTTTGGAGTTCTGAGTGGAACATTTCTTGGGTACTTCTATATCTTAACCAATGGTTTATGATTTACTTAACCACATATATAGCTACTGAATAATCCATATTACTATTGTGCTATATGATCGATTCACAAATTATTTTAAATGATATTGTAATGTAGCAATAATATCAAAGTAGATCTAAAAACTCAGTATCCTCGTGAAAATAAGGATGTGTTTGCTTTGGTTATTTTTTGTTTTTGTTTTCAATGAAAACAGAAAATGATGATAAAAACATGTTTGCATTTCTGTTTTTATTTCATATTTGCATAAACATGAGCTTCATTTCCCAAAATTTTGAAAATGACAAAATACCATTTCCAATATTTTTAATAATGAAGAAATGACATTTTATTGAAAACTTTAAAACTTCTTTGCTCCACTTAGTTTAATATCTTTTGATGTTTTAGTTTTTCCATTTTATTCCAATTTTTTTGATATTTTTGAAACCTAATAAACATTTATATTTTACTTTCCAATTATACCCTTATTTACTACTCGTCTTTTCACCATATTTTTCTTCATTTCTTATTTAATCTGGTTTTCTTAATGTATAACCTTAAATATCAAAATATGCGGAATGAGGAAGTAACTTTTTAATTACTCTATCCGCTAATCAACAAAACCTCAAAATCAATCGATATATACATCCTTCATCCAAACCACCATACACCTTCATAATACAATTTATATCTTTATCTCCACATATTTTTTTATTTATTTACCTTTCATATGGTGTTGGTGAAATAATTCAACCATGAGTATGATAATATTTAATTTTGGGATGAAAATTGACGTCTCTTGAAGTTATTGTAACCTTAATTAAATAATATACATTTATATGTTAGTATTTTATTTTAACTTTAAATTTTTTAGACAATATATCTACTACTACATAATGTTCATTTTGACATTCCCCACGTCTTTTTGATATCTAATGACCAACTCCAACAATTAAAGTTGTTCAATGTATTGATAATAGAAAATTTGTTGAAATCATTGACCTGACTAGTTTAGTGATTAAAATTTAGAATTGAATTAATTGCAAGGGTGTCATGGATTGTGAAGGTTAGAGTGAATGATTTTAAAAATGAAAATGATAATAACAAACATGTTTTGAGGAAATGAAAACATGTAAATGAAAATTGTTTTTTGAAAATGAAAATAGGAAATAGAAATAGAAAACATTTCTTGAAACTAAACACACCCTAAATGTGAGCAAATTAAAGTAAAAAGAACACCATATTTTAATATGGAAATCCTCAAATGTCAATGGAAAAATAATGGGACAATATCCAAAAAATATTCCACTATATGCAACACAATTATAATGTCATTTCCACACCCTTCCTACACAAGAGGCACAAATATTACGTTTCCCATTGAGACCCCTCATATTCAAGTACTACAACATGTAGTACCAATGAATAATAGAGATAAAACTCAAAAATGAACTCAGTGTATTTTCACACACTCTACACTCTTTTGGATTTACTCATACTATCTATTTTTACTCATTACTAGAAACTCTCACTTGCAAAGTCTTATGTTATACTTTGCATCTTGATGCTTTTACTCTATGTTGTGCATCATTCAACTGAAAAATACCTCTATTTATAGAGGACTTTTCCAATGTGAAAATACATTAAAATATTAACTATGCTACCTTATTTTCTACTAGTTATTCTTGAGGCATGCAATATCCTAAATCCTAAACCTTTTACTAACATCAACTTGGCACATGGCTGGACCCTACAATTCTCCCTCTCCAGCCGATGGGGTAAAATTTGGAACATTCATCTAATCCAAGCCGATCAACTTGGCACAAAGTTGTAGTTTTTCACGTGCTACAAATTTTGTCATCATGTTAGCAAGATTTTTCAGTGTGGGAACTTCCCCAGCTTGATCTGTTGTTCATCAACTGCATGGCGCAACCAATGATATCTAACATCGATATGCTTTGTACGAAGGTTGTACATTTCATTTTTGCTTAAAACAAAAGCACTTTAACTATCTCAATAGATCACATACCTTTCATGCTTCATTCTCATCTTTTGAAGAAACATCTTCAACCAAACCATTTCTTTTCCTACTATAGTCATGACAATGCATTATGCTTTAGTTGTGGATAAGGCAACATACTTCTACAATTTTGACTGCCATGACATAGCTCCATTGCAAAAGTAAATACAAACCTCGATGTAGATTTGCTACCATCAATATCACCCGTCATATCTGCATCTGCATAGCCTTCCATGACTATTTCTGATCCTTCAAAGCACAAACACATTTTAGATCCACCTCTCAATTATCTCAAGATCCACTTTATTGTTTCCCAATGATTTTTGCTGGGGTTGAAAGCGAACATGCTAACAATTCCAACCGCATGTGCGATATCCATACAAGTACAAACCACGACATACACCAAACTTCCAACTGAAGAGAAGTAGAGAATATTTGTCATATAATTCTTTTCTTTCGAACTAGTGGGGCAACTCCTTTTACTGAGGTTAAAATGATTAGCCAATGGTGTGCCAACTGTTTTGGCATTCCTCATGTTGAACCTCTCTAGAACTCGTTCGACATATCATTCTTGTGACAACCATATCTTCTTAGGCTACGGTTTCTCAAAATTTGCATGCCAAATTTTTTATTTCTAGGGCATAGAATCTTCATTTCAAAGGATTTTGATAACTCATTCTTGAACTCAACAATCATCTTTGCATCTTGTCCCACTATTAACATCTCGTCTAAATATAACAAAAGGATAATGAAATTGTCTCCTAGAAATATTTTAACATATATACAATGATCTGCATCAGTCCTGATATATCCATGAATCATTATGAATGAGCCAAAATTCTTGTACCACTGCCTAGAAGTCTGCTTTAATCCATACATATTGTTCTTCAATATGCAAACCATGTTCTCTTTCCCATATTCTTCAAATCCTTCTGATTGGCCCATGTAGATCTTTTCCTCCAAATCTCCATGGAGAAATTATGTCTTCACATTTAAGTATTCAAGCTCCAAATCCAAGCTAGATGTGAATCTGATTATAACTCAAATAACATTCATTTTGACAACAAAAGAACAAATCTAGTCAAAATCAAATCCTTGCTTTTGTCCACAACATTATGAACAAGTGATCTTTATATTTGACTATATGATCATTGTCTTTAGGTTGGACACTCATTTTTGCTTCAAGACATTCTTGCCTTTAGGAAGTTCCACGAGCTCATAAGTAATATTCTTACGCAAAAACTCCATCTCTTGTTGCATGACTTTCTTCCACTCGAATTTATTCTTATGAGTATGAACTTCATCTAAACTTTATGCCCCCATTAGTGAGAAGGATATACTCCAAATTGGGGTATATGCTGGATGGAAGACATTCTCCATCACTTCTCGTAAGTTGTGGTGTAAGGGTTTGTTCCCCCTGCTCAACACCTTCTTCATCTCAAACATCATCTAGTTTTGGCTCATCATCAACCTCATGGTAATTTAACTCTCCCCTCCTATAGTGTTTTTTCTAGGATGAGAGACTAGTGTAAAATCAACATTACCACCAGGTTTCATGGTTTCTCTAGAGTTACAGAATCTGACATAGTTTATTGCTCATGGAACACCACATCCCCGCGTCTAATCACTCTCTTCTTATTCAGATCGCATAACCAGTAGCCAAAGTCTTCACCTCCATAGTCCAAAATTATGCAATGATGACTGTACCATCAAGTTTTTTGTCTTTGCTCCTTACTTGCACGAGCAAAGGCTTTGCATCCAAACACCTTCAAAAGAAAGTATTTAATATCATGTGCAGGCCATACTTTCTCAAGAATGTCAAAGCCTAAAGGAACAAATAGAGATTTGTGTTGGTTAATGGGCTCTAACTTCACATAGAAGGGGTGCATGGGTGAATAGCTGGCTCAATTAAAATTTTAAAAGAATTCAAATACAAAAGATATTCTAAAAAACTACTAGTTTTAATCGATTAAATGATTGCTTCACAATTAATAGAAAGCTTGAGTTAATTGATTGACAGAAGGTTTAATAAATTAACCTTACTGATTTTCATGAAAATCTTTTGTTCTTGATTAGAGATGATAAAACGGGCTGCCCAACCCATTTTACCCATGCTCGCAAATGCCTGCAAAAATTTAAGCGAGCGTGAACATGCCCATATTGGCTTAACGGATAAAATGACATGCCCTGCCCATTTTAAAATGGGCTAATAGGCATGTGAGCGACCCACAAACATTAATGAGTAATTTAAAAATAAAAATTAATATAATAAAATAAAAAGAAACTAATTAAAGTAGTTAAAAGAGAACAAAATTTAAAAAAAAAACTTTGATATTCTATATAAAGTTAACTAAATCATATTAACACAATTTCTTTGAGATATTAAATCACATTACAAATGTCCGCGGGCAAACGGCCAGGGCAAAACAGGCAAACACACAAATTTTACTTGCCCTACCACAAAAATTGTGGGCTATGCGGGCGAGCCCGTATGCAATACCCATTTTGCCATCTATATTCTTGATGCAACAAAAAACAATGATTAATATCACATAATATGCACTTAAACAATTTAATGAAAATGAATAATCATGCAAATTTACTTATGCAATAATCTCTATATGAAAGTAATCAAATATATCAAAAATACGATGATTGCATTAAAGTAAAAAACAGTGTAGGGAAAGATAGAAGATAACTAGATCAATTTATCCTGGTTCGATTGTCTTGCAATCTACATCTAGTCCTCCCATTGTGATCTTGGGAGATTTGCTTTACTAAGAAGAATTCAAATATTTATACAAAAACTTCTTCCACCAAGAATTCCCTTACACCTACCTTCTAATAGATCCACACCACTTCTAACCAAGTATACCCAAAGAGACCTCTTCTTGGATCTTGACCGCAACCTAGGATTTTCCTCTAAATTTATCTCTTCTTCCAAAGTGATGACTCACACCCCAAAGAGACAATTTACAAATCCATCGGTAAAACGTTTACAAAGTTCCTTGCACTTATAATGTACTAACCATATACTAAAATTCAGAACTAACAATCCATTGATGAATCTTGCAATCTCATAGATGAATGTGAATGATTATGAGATACAAAATAAAAATATTTGAAAACTATGAATGCTTGAAAGTAAACGTTTTTCAAAGATTCACAGAACTCTGTCTTTTCACATAAAAGTTCTATCACACTTTTCAGAAAAACTTTCTTGAAAATTCGTGTATTATTGTGTATCAATCTTGCATCAAGTTCATTACATTTGCCTATGGGAAAGGATGATAAAATACCATTAAGTTTCAAATTATTTTTTGTTGGGGATAATCAATTATGTAACTACTTAATCAATTAACGTTTCTTTAAAACGTCGAAGATTCCAAAACAAAAACTGACTTAATCAATTAACCATGTCCGTAATCGATTAACGAGTTTCCTATTTACAAAGACTTAATCGATTAATTTTAACCTTAATTGATTAACGGTTTTATGAAAATACTTAGTTAATTTTCCATGAACCTCTGACATGAGTGATTGATGTGTGATGTATGATTTTGAAAATGATATAAGTAAAACTTAGTTTAATGCATCAAAATCATGTATTTATGTTAATGCATGTTAATCATGTTATGGATAGAAATCTCATATGCATTATGTTCATACTCTAATATGTGAGATTTATCAATTGGTTCATTTAACTTAGACTCTACTCATTCAAAGCATCTTAGGACCTAAAATAAAAAGAATGTTGTAGCTTTGTTGATCCTTATGAAGCTTGAATTTGAGTCTTCATGTTGTTGTAGTTAATTTATCCTTGACCATAGTCTTTAAGCATTAAGCTTTGTCTCCATCAACATCTTGTCCTTGCATACTTGCATTTACAATATGCTAATGAGGTAGCATGCAGTTTAAACAGCTTCACCCCATAATGGCTTAAGCAAGTTAGCCATTCTCAACATACTTCTTGCCTTTTTTCACAATGGTTCTATGATTCTTTTGGCCATGATAAGTGCCAAAAATACCTAATTTTTATACACATTTTAGGGTACTTATCTTATGCAAAAATGTGAAAACCCACTTGATTAAGTACTTTTTAAGTAAATATTCATAATTTGTTATATATGTTTTGTATACCTCTTTTCCAAATATTTTTGTGGGATTCAACATTCAACCTATTGCCAATCTACTTGACTTGAGTTTTGTATAAGGTGTTATACACCATTTCCCGAGTAACAACCATTGAGCCTTTGGAAACCTTCCATTTTCCATCACCAAAGTTGCTATGGTATCCAACTCGATCCAGAGCATGCACAGAAATCAAATTTAAGCATAGATCTAGCACATGTTGCACATCCTTCGACATCACTGTGAAACTAACATTAGTCTGCAAGGACACATCGCCTACTGCCACAATGTTTGTATTGCTGCTTTTACAACATGAAATTCTTCATCACTAGAAGAGAGCAACACCACTTTCCCATCTATCACCGAGGTAGTTGTATTTTCATCATTCGTCATATTCCTTCGATACTTCTTATATATGTTCTTCCATTATTTACAATTCCTTTTGATGTGTCTTTCTTTGCCACAATGATAACAATTGAACTTTATTCTAAACTAGGAATTAGATCTATCTTTAGATTTTTAGAATCGGCCTCTAATCTTGCTTCTTCCCCCGTTTTATATGACAAAGGCTTGTGAGTTATTTTTCCATAAGTCTTTCCTTTGGACTTGTTCATTGAACATGCTATCGTTGACTTGTGTCAGGGATAGTTGTCCATCAGATGTAGTGTTTCTTAATGACACCAACAACATCTCTCAACTGTCCAACAAAGAACTCAAAAGTAGTAATGCTTGTAACTCATCTTCCAGCACTAGCTTCATGGTAATCAACTCATTTACCAAATCTTGAAAGTCACTTAAGTGTTCAGCAACAATTCTCCCCTCTTTGTACTCCAACATCAGAAGCTTTCTAATTACGAAAGCTTCGTTTTGTGTAGTTTTCCTATCAGAGCGATTCTGTAAATTCTTCCATAGTGTCTGGGAATTTGTTTTTGTGGCCACATGGTGGAACACACTAATATCTATCTACAATATGATAATTCTAATGGCCTTATGGTGCATCTTTTTCCAATCTTTTGGTGTCATGTTGAACGACTTTACATCTCCGTTCTCCACAGAATCACATTGATCCTTGCTGAAAAGTATATCCTCCATTTTCGGCTTCCAAATGTAGTAATTGGCGGATGTCAATTTGATCATAGTGCCTGCTGTCTCCTCCATTTAATTTATGAGCACAATCCCAGAGCTCAACTTGGAGCTTTGATACCACTTGTTGGGCTCTAGGATCAACTCACAGATTAGATTAAATGATATTGCGATGCATGGATGAGCATGAAAGTAGATCTGATGAATATAGATCATTAAACTCAACAGCGCAACAAAAATAAATGTGTGTAAAGTAAAGGAATTGAACATCAATTTTTAACGTGGAAACCCTCAAACGCCAATGAAAAACCATGAGACAATCTTCGAAAAATTGCACTATATGCAGAACAATTATAATATCCTTCTCACACAAGAGGTACAAATACATTGTTTCCGAGTGAGACCTCTCTTATTCAAATACTACAACATGTAGTACCAATGAATAATATAGGTGAAAACCAAATATTAACCCAATCTATTTCTTACACACTCTATACTATTTAAGATTTACTTACATTCTCTATTTTTACTCACTACTAGAAGCTCTTACTTGTAAAGACTTGTGTTATATTTTACTTCCGCACTTACTTGTTTCAACCGAAGCAAAATGCCTATATTTATAGAAGACTTATGGAGTATGAAAAAACTGAAAAATATTAACTACAATGCCTTATTTTCTACTGGCCTATTCTTGAGGTCTGCATCATCTTAAACCTTTTTTCTCTCATGAAATAAGTGCCATGTTTCTTGGCTTTTACTAACATCAACTTTGCACATGGCTAGACCCCATAATTCCCTCATAATCTATGGACAAAGACTATCAAAAACTGAATAAATTAGCTATGAAAATGGTGATTAGGGTACTCATTGATCGAGCATTCTTGTGCCGAAGATGAACGAAGCTAAATGATTTGCACTCTTGACATTCTAATTTTTTTCATGCCTAATTTGAATATTGATAGTTGTTATTGTTATTTTTGGAGTTTTGATGTAAATATAGTATCATTTACATTAAATTTTGATAAATTTGATGTCCATTTTTTCTAGGCATAGAATATATCAATAATGGGTTTGGTTTATTACAATTGTGGTAAAGTACAACTGATGCAACCACAATTGAATCACAATGTTGTTACAAAAAATCGATAATTCGTAATATAGTGGTTATGATGTGGAATTTAAAACTAAGGTCAAAGTTATCGAAATCACAACAACTTATGTTTGGGAATGCATTGATTATGTACTTGCCTTCATTATGCATTTGGCATTGTCCACTATGCACCTAACGCTGCTGTCGGCTAACAGAAGAAGTGCTTTGTTTGATGTTATATCCTTCTCCTCCATCTTGGCAACAATATTAGGACCAAATCCTGAAAAACTTCTCTGTGACAAGCACAACGTTATATAGATATATTATTGTGATACATGCTTTAAACGTTAATTAGGAAGACAAACATGAATACAAGCAACATTTTCTCTCTGAAATTATATGTATTATCTACACAACACTTTTATATCAACACGTTAAGTAGGCATGATTTTAAGTTGAAGCTATGCCCTACTGATTCTGAACTCTGAAGTGAAAACAACATGCTATATTCAAGTTGTTGTGATAAAATATTGATGCACACTTTCTAGAAGCTTCCACACTTGTGTAGAAACAAGTAGTGATATTTGTATCATAATATCTAGAATTATCCTAAGCTTCTAGTATATTCTATTATAGGCATTTAGTATTATAATTAAAGAAGTATCTAGAAATCTTGAGAAAAATGTATACTAGATACTTATGGAACCATCTAGAAATTCATAAGTGTTGTAGAAAGCCTATAAATAGGCACTCACCCTTCATTTGTAAAGCATCCAAATAAGAAGCAAATTATTCTAAGTTGTGTAGCTCCAAAGCTTCTCCACTTCTATTTTCACTACTATAACTTCCATTTCTAAAATACTATCAGTGGCATCAGAGCTACGTTTGGTCATACACTGGGCGTAGAATATTACTCTATCCATTTCCAACTATCTCCAAGAATCTCACATCCAAACTAAACCATATTTATACACTTTGAGCTATGGCTAGCACTATTCAATCATCATCAATTCCTATCCCAATTTTCACTGGAGAAAACTATGATTTTTGGAATACAAAAATGACTACTTTCTTCCGGTCCCAAGATTTGTGGGATATTGTAGAAGAAGGATTCACTACTCCAGAGAATACTTCAACTCTTACCGTGGCTCAGAAAAAGGAGTTGAAAGAGAATGTGCAAAAGGATGCAAAAGCGTTATTTATTCTACAACAAGCCTTGGCGGAAACTATCTTTCCAAGAATAATGGGAGCTACAAGTGCCAAAGAAGCATGGGATACACTAAAGGAGGAGTTTCATGGCAGTGATAAGGTACGCACCATTAAACTTCAAACTCTTAGGCGTGAGTTTGAATTACTTAAGATGAAAGAGTCTGAGACCATAAAAGACTATTATTCTAAAATAAAAGAAATAGTCAATCAAATGAAAGCCTATGGGGAAAATATTCTTGACAAAAGAATTGTTGAGAAAATTCTGATTTCAATTCCCCAAAAATATGACTCAATAGTTACTACGATTGAGCAAACCAAAGATTTGTCTACTCTATCAGTAACAGAACTAATGGGCTCTCTAGAAGCTTATGAGCAAAGATTGAGTAGGCATGATGAAGGTTCACTAGAAAATGCCTTTCAATCAAAGCTCAGACTAAGGTCTCAGAATAAAGAATATCAAAGAAGAAATAATATTGGTGCGGAACATTCTAGAAACAAAGAGATTTCTAAAGACTTCTCTAGAAACAATCAAGCAAAATATCTTCCTTGCGGCATATGCCAGAAGTCAGGCCATTCAGAAAAATATTGTCGATATCGAGGAAAGATACAATGCCAATATTGCAAAAGATTTGGGCACTCAGAGCAAAATTGTCGCAACAAAAATAATCATCAGGCCAATTTCACTGAAGAATGCAAACATGACCAACAACTATTCTATGCCAACCAAGTCTGTAGTCGTGATAAAGAAGAAAACTGGTACTTGGATAGTGGTTGTAGTAACCACATGGCTAAGGACGGGAGCATTTTCAAAGATATTGATGAGTCTGTCAGAGTGCAAGTTCGATTAGGTAATGGCACCATGGTTGAGTCTAAAGGCAAAGGCACTGTCATGGTGGAGACACAATCAGGTACGCGACTTATCAAAGATGTCTTACTAGTTCCTAACCTTAAAGAAAATCTCTTGAGTATTGGCCAAATGATGGAAAAAGGTTACTCTCTCCACTTTGAGGGAGATACATGCAATATATATGACAATAATAGAAAGTTTGAAATAGCCCAAGTTAAAATGGAGAAAAGAAATAGAAGTTTTCCAATAACTTGGAAATATGCTACTAACATCGCTATGAAGGTTCAAGTTGATGAATCATGGCTATGGCATCGAAGATTTGGTCATCTTAATAACCAAGCCTTAAAGCTATTATATCATAAAAGAATGATGAAGGATCTTCCATGCATCCAAGAGAATGAAGGAGCTTGTGAAGGATGTCTACTTGGGAAGCAACATAGACTACCTTTTTCAAGTGGGAAATCTTGGAGAGCAAAACGCTTGTTGGAGCTCATCCATACTGACGTATGTGGACCAATGAGGACGCCATCCCTCACTAATAACAGGTATTTCATCCTCTTCATTGATGACTTTTCTAGAATGACATGGGTCTATTTTATAAAAGAAAAATCAGAAGTCTTTGGAATATTCAAGAAGTTCAAGGCCTTTGTCGAGAAGCAAAGCGGGAAACATATAAAAGTACTCAGAAGCGATCGTGGCAAAGAGTACAACTCTCACGAATTTGATAAATTTTGTGAGGATGAAGGCATAGAGCGTCAACTCACAGTTGCTTACACTCCACAACAAAATGGGGTGTCTGAAAGGAAAAATCGCACGGTCATGGAGATGGCTAGATCGATGCTCAAGGAGAAAGGTTTGCCAAACACCTTTTGGGCCGAAGCAGTTTACACAGCTGTCTACATAATGAATAGATGTCCAACAAAGGCAGTCGAAGGTAAAACTCCTATAGAAGCTTGGAGCGGTAGGAAGCCATCAGCTAAACATCTAAGAGTTTTTGGATCTATCTGTTATATACATGTCCCAAAAGAAAAGAGACACAAACTAGAAGACAAGACGATAAGAGGCATCTTCTTGGGATATAGCACACAGTCAAAAGGCTATCGCATATACAATCTAGAAACGAAGAAACTTATCATCAGTCGAGATGTTGAAGTTGATGAAAGTGACGCTTGGAACTGGAATGAAGGCAAGATTGAGAGACACAACATCTCCATACCAACACAACAACCACAAGTAACTGGGGAAGTAGAAGAAGCAACAGAAGATCCAGGTACGCCAACTACACTCCCACATGAACAATCTTCACCAGAATCTTCTCCGAGACGAGTAAGATCCTTAGTAGATATATATGAGACATGCAACTTGGCCATAGTTGAACCTGGAAGCTTTGAAGAAGCATCAAGGCAAGAAGTATGGGTCAAGGCAATGGAAGAAGAGATAAAGATGATCGAGAAAAACAACACGTGGGAGCTAGTAGATTGTCCAAAAGATAAAGACATCATCGGAGTAAAATGGGTGTATAAAACAAAGCTCAATCCTGATGGCACTATACAGAAGCACAAGGCGAGATTAGTAGCCAAGGGCTACTCCCAACAACCAGGAATCGACTATAATGAGACATTTGCTCCAGTTGCTCGTCTAGATACTATAAGAGCTCTAATAGCTCTTGCAGCAAAAAGAGGATGGAGCATTTACCAGCTAGATGTCAAATCTGCATTCCTCAATGGAGTACTTGAAGAAGAGATCTATGTGGAGCAGCCAGAAGGGTTCATGAGCAAGGGCAACGAAAACAAAGTGCTACGATTGAAGAAGGCTCTATATGGCTTGAAGCAAGCTCCTCGAGCATGGTATAGTAGAATTGACCAGTACTTCGTCGATAAAGGATTCAGGAGGAGTAAGAGTGAGCCTACACTATACATTAAGTCCCAAGGTCAGTATGATACTTTAATAGTTTCCTTGTACGTAGATGATCTTATATACACTGGAAACAATATAAAGATGATAACAGAGTTCAAAGAAGACATGATGAAGACATTCGAGATGACAGACCTAGGCTTAATGCACTACTTCCTTGGAATTGAGGTAAATCAAAGAAAAGAAGGTATATTCATCTCACAGAAGAAATACATAGAAGAACTACTAAAGAAGTTCAAGATGTGTGAGTGCAAACCAGTTGCTACTCCGCTCGTGACTAATGAGAAGCTACAGAAGGACGATGGATCTCCACAGGCAGATGCATCTCTCTACAGGAGTTTGATCGGGAGTCTTCTATATCTCACTGCCACTCGACCAGATATCATGTATGCTACAAGTCTTCTATCAAGATTCATGCAAAGCCCGAGTCAAATCCACTTTGGAGTTGGAAAAAGAATTCTTAGATACTTACAAGGAACAAAAGAGTTCGGTATATGGTATAAGACCAACACCAACTCAACATTACACGGCTACACTGACAGTGATTGGGCAGGTTCGATGGATGACATGAAGAGCACATCTGGTTATGCCTTCTCACTTGGATCAGGAGTGTTCTCTTGGGCGTCAAAGAAGCAAGCAATCATTGCACAATCAACAGCAGAAGCTGAGTACGTAGCAGCTGCAGAGACGACTAACCAAGCTATATGGCTTAGACGAATACTCAATGATATGGGAGATCAAGAGACTGAGCCTATGACAATCTATTGTGACAATAAATCGGCGATAGCGATAGCAAAGAATCCACTCCATCACAACAGGACAAAACATATCGCAATTAAATATCATGTTGTCAGAGAAGCAAGTGAGAATAAAGAAATAAAGCTCGAGTATTGCAAGACCGAAGATCAAATTGCTGACATATTCACTAAGGCATTACCAAGGCCAAAGTTCGAGGAGGAGTGATAAAATATTGATGCACACTTTCTAGAAGCTTCCACACTTGTGTAGAAACAAGTAGTGATGATTGTACCATAATATCTAGAATTATCCTAAGCTTCTAGTATATTCTATTATAGGCATTTAGTATTATAATTAAAGAAGTATCTAGAAATCTTGAGAAAAATGTATACTAGATACTTATGGAACCATCTAGAAATTCATAAGTGTTGTAGAAAGCCTATAAATAGGCACTCACCCTTCATTTGTAAATCATCCAAATTAGAAGCAAATTATTCTAAGTTGTGTAGCTCCAAAGCATCTCCACTTCTATTTTCACTACTATAATTTTCATTTCTAAAATACTATCATGTTGGTCAAAAGTAATATTTTCACCTAAAGAGTAGGTTACTTTCTTTCTAACCCACAGGTCAAAGGTTTAAATCCTATAAACTTTTCTTTTGTTCTCGATAATAAAGCTGCATAGATATATCTCCTTAGCTCTATTAGATAGAAGCCTCATGCAATGGTTCATCCTTAATAATCATATTTAGATACCAATCCTGAAATAAAACGGCAATGCTGAATCGTCCTCTAAAATGACATGAAGTTTGGAGTGAAGCATGACCATAAATAGATCCTATGCCAACTAAAAATTAATTCTGGTTAGTGTATTTCTTTTGAATATCTTAATGCTGTGTGCTAATGTTTAACTCGGTTTTCAAACTTAGCACGAATTATTATTTTGATACAAAATAAAAGAAAAGGAATTCCAAATCTCAAAATGATCAAATGATGATAATGGAAATGAAATTGATCATACCACAGTACTTTGTAATCCAGTTGCATCTTTTCAATTCCTCAGGCTCCGTGGTCTGAGGACTTGATTGTTTGTGTACACTATTACCCTATCAATCACACATACAAATACGTGTATCGGATACGATATGTATCAGATACATCAACACATATTTTTTCTGAAATATAGAATACGATATGTTCCTGAATACATCTATAAAATAGTAAAAATATATAAAATATGATAAAATTATAAATGTAAATTAAAATATCAAAAGTAAAAGATATAATAGAAATTGTAAATCATTGTCCTCCAAAATTCTACCAAAAGTAGAAAATATAGTAGAATAATTTATAAAATTGATAAAACATATCATATTTTATCCTATTTTTTTGTTGAAAATGTATCAGATATGTATCTTCATCTTTATTTTTTTTAACTTTTGGATACTCAAAGGATATGTATCATTCACGAATCTGAGTACATCTGTGTCCGGACACGTGAGTGTGTTCAATGTATGATAGCTATTAGCAATTCTGCTCCATGATTAGGGGATATCAAATGCAGTCCTAATAAAATATTTTAATAAAATATTTTCATCCAATAGAGTCAGATAATCTGTTAGAGAAGAAGAATCATCGGTGTTTTGTGACAATGATGATAAGTATTGAAATGTGATACAATTTTGAGATTTCTACAAAACATGTTTGAAGCAAAAATATTTTTTAGCTTGTAATTAGAGTTTTTCTAGATAACTATGATAATTATAGTATTATATAGAAGTTTCTAGAAACATGTAAAAAAATGTTAATGAGCCTATAAATAAGCATTATGAGATGTAATGTAATATGTGGTAGTCAATTGTGCTATACTATATATAAAAATCTAGACCCTTCAACTACCAAAACATTCCTCCAACAATCTTCTTTCATATTCAACTATTATTTGATTTATTTCTATCACCCACTGAAACCAACAATAAGGTTGAAGATGAAGATGAAGAGCTTCTTTTGTGAACCCCAATTGAGAACACTTTATTGAGGTGTTTTCTGAAGAGAAGTAAATCTACCTATCAAGGGGTAGCTGAATAGAGAAGGAAAACTTGTCTATGAACAATCTAAACATGATGGCGGTGGGATGGGGATTACCTGTCCCATGTCCCAAACTCTGTCCCCTCTAATTAAAATTTGTCACATCAATTAAATATGTCACTTCATTTATTAGGATTCACTTGTTGTTCCATTTTTATCCTTTCCTCCTCCTGATCCAAATTCAATGCATGAACTTTACCCCTTTCCCTTCCATTTCGTTTTTACAATTGTACTAGACCTTTTCATCCCTTCCCTTTTATCCCCTTTTTATCTTCTTCTTCTAGTGACAAATTTAAGAATAAGTGCGAATAAGCATATGTGAAACATTGGTTGGCTCCTGATTCACAGTTGAGGTATAGGTGTTACCATATATATCATAGTTTGTTTTTTGAGTTGCTCTTAATCTCCTTTAACGAAGAAAACCCTCCGGCGATAGTGGTGGCATGAAAGGATGCCATGCAAAGTGAAATCTAATGGAAAAGGAGAACTAAAAATGGGAAATTTTTTAAGAGAAAGAAAGTAGTAGAACCATGTGAGAAAAATATTAGATAATGAATTGTTGATTGAAACCAGATATCACTCTTGAATTTAGGAATTTTAATTTGCAAATTGGGACAAGGGTAAGAGGAAAGGGAAGGGGTAAGGCGGTTCCTCCATTGAATTTTGGACAATGAGAGGGAAAGGAGAAAGGGTAAAAATGGATCATTAAGCAAATTGGGATAACTTCCTATGAAAATGAGATGACATATTTAATTGATGTGTCAAATTTTAATTGGAGGGGACAAAGTTTGGGACACAAAACTAGAACAGGTGATCCAGTAGCATATGCCAAGAGGCTAATGGAATGCAATTCCTCTCTCCTCCACAAAAGTCTTTATACCCCTTCACACATATCACAAGTTATATCTTTCAATCTTATTAATACCACCAAAGAATGAGTAATATCACAAGTTTTAATAATTCACATCTTTTTTATTTTAAGAGAAAAAATGTATATTGTAACAGTGTAAGAGTTTTATATTGTTAGTTTATTATTTATTATTCATTTTTAATTAATATTGACTTTTAATAAAAGTAATATAAATAAATGATATATAATGTTTATATCAACTGTATATAAATCTTTACACTAACAATATATAAATATTACTATCTTATTCTAATATTTCAATAATCTCCTACTTGAATTATTAAGAACATTTTATTTGGATCCATAAAACTTTCCATAAAGGTTGAGTAAAAACAAAAGGTTTGTATTGAATAAAATTAAGTTTTTATTAGAGTGACGTGCAATTTTTAACTCTATTTAACATCAAACTACACAATATTTTTATTAGGTGTGATCAATAAAGTAAATGTGTTAAAGACTAGGAGTGTTCAAATCCAGACCGGTCCAATAATAAAACCGAAAACCGATCCAAAATAGACTGAAACCACAAAAATCGAATGCATTTGGACCGTGTTGGACTTATTTTTTAAAGATTGATTGGTCCGGTCCGGATTTTGGTTTCACCTCTTGAATCCAGACCGGACCGAAATTGTATGTAAAGTTTAAGTGTGTAATACTTTTAAGTGTCTTCCAAACTTAATTTTAAGTCTCAACTCCAAAATTTTACCTATATTTTATTTGTTATATTCTGTAGCACACACTTATATATATGTTGCTATGTTTTAAATCATATTAATTATATTTGATACATTTTTTTTAGAACTTCAACCAATCTCATAACCAAATAAAGAGGATTCAAGTATTATTGTTGTGTAAGTATTATTGTTATTAATCATCGATAGAATATTGTAACTGTTAAAATTACGTTACCGATTCTCATATTATTATTATTGATATCTTGTTGTTTTGTTGTGTTGTTATTATTGATATCTTGTTGTTGTTGTTACTATTTTATACTTTTATTATTATTGTCTTATTGTTTATTACTACTTTATGATGTTGTTTACTTATACTATTGTTGTACACATTTTAATGTTGTTGAACACTATTTTTATTGTTGTTTTATGCTTAATATTTAGTCATTTTTATGAGTTTTGAATATAAGTGCAATTTTAATATTTTATAAAAAAAATCGATCCAAACCAAACCGAAACCGCATATTACATTTGGATCGGACATCTTAATATAAATAGACCAGAACGATCCAGACTGCATGTTAATTACGTGTTTGGATCGGATCATTTTTTCCCTAAAAACCGATCCAAATGGATCGTGAACACCCCTATTAAAAACCGAACAAACCTATCATTGTATAATGAATATTCTAGAAATTTAACACAAAAAAAAGTATAAAACTCATTAAGAGTTTATATTAACTAAACTCCTTATTAAATTTCTTATTATATCAGGTATACTCTCATATTACTCCGTAACTTATTATTATTCATTTAATCTAATTCTTGAGATAATCAATCTTTCACGTTTGGTTACCAACATAAGTGATTCAAAGTTGTAATGAAAATAGTCCCATTTGTAGATATATTTTTAGGAGTTTCTTTCTAGCTAATTCTTTTGTCAAAGGACTTACTAAATTATCTTTAGTTTGAACATAATTCACTCTTATATCTCCACCTAATAATATATATATATATATATATATGATTCTACTTTTAAAATAACCATAATACTATTACAAGGAATCAATATAGATGATATCAATTTTTACCATAACGAAATCTCTTATAGGAAGCCTCTTAAACAACTTGCTTATTCAATGACTATAGTTAGTACTATTATGTCACATTCCATATGGATATAATCAAAATAGTACGATTTTTTGAATTCTAATAAACAACTCCTCCAACTATATCAAATATATAGTTATTGACCACTTTGGAAGCATATAAATGAGTATTCCAATATGTATCATTATATCTTTCAAGAACAATGAGGAACTTTTAATCATGTAATGCAAGTTTCTTATCCACCCATGTTGATCTACTCGATCTATATAAAACATAAACAAAACACATATTTTATATTTACATGTTTATCAAATACAATGTAAAGAAGATAAAAGTTACTGTAGCAACATTTGCCATCAACCAACACAAAAGGAATGGGAGTGAGAAACATTTTATCTTAAACAAAACATATCCGAGAATGGGTAAATGGAGCGGTCCAAGTTATTTTTTCAAAACTCGATGAGTAAAAATTGAAGTATAAAATGTTATTATATTAGTTTCTTCTATAATGTAAAAATTGCTTGATCAAAGAACAGGATAAGCTCAACAAGTAGGGGAATATGAAGATTAAAATTGAATAATTAATACCACAAGTTCTTTTATTCATGATGAAATACCTAAAGTTCATTTCAGAATTTGCGTTATAGCACAATGTTGTTAAATATGAGATGGAAAAAAATTAACAATGCTCTTATAAGCAAATATTGTTAAATTTGATTGGCGGATATAGTTGCAACAATGCTTGTTTCAACGAGCGTTGTTGTATGTTTACCTAAGATATTCAACAACGCTCTTTTAAGTAAAATCACTGTTAATTTGAATCTATTCAACATCGCTTGCTTAAATAAATAAGTGATTTTAAAAGTGACATATTAACTATGCTTATTATAATGAACGCTGTTAAAAGTCACACATTTAACAGTACTTACTTTAATGAACATTTATTAAAAAGTAATTTAAAATACTAGCACAAGCTACAACCACCATGTGGTTTTTTTTGGTTAATCGTCAATTACAACTACAAGTCACCAAATCCTAGTGCTTGCCAAGTTTTCTAATTCACCTGGCCTTTTCTGGAATAAAACAATCATTTCGCAGAGTCTAATACAAAGGGTAAAAGAATATAAGTGTTTATCCTAAAGAATTAGTATCAATATAAGGGATGAAGACTAATGTGTTCCAAGAGCTTGTACAAAGGCTTTTCAATTAAGCTCGGTTCAACACCTACATTCAGTTTCATGGTCTCAAAACATAAAATAACACATTCCTTAGGTTTTCTAACACTGCAATTGCAGCTCTATAATCACACATTCCTTCAGTTTTCTACTTTCTTATCTTGAGAATATGACATTCAACGGCGCTCATTGTAATGAGCGTTGTTGTATGTTTGCTTAGGATATACAACATCACTCTTTTAATCAAGCGCTATTAATTTGAATCTAGTTAACAACGTTTGTTTAAATAAGTGCTACTAAAGGTGACATATCAACTGTGCACATTATAATGAGCTTAATTAAAAGTCACGCATTTAACAATGCTTGCTTTAATGAGAGATGTTAAAAGTCATAAATCTTTGCAGATTTAAAAACAAAACCTCACACTCAATAATACTATATCATTCTATATTCTATTTCTCTTAGTCTTCTTATTCTCTTAGTTTATCTCTTCAAAATAAGTTATTAGCTTTTGGTTTCTCTCTTCGAGCATATGGTGAATCATTATCTTAATATACCTCATTTTGTTTTTTATGTACTCTTGTTGCTTACATTTACATCTATGTTAACGACATATTTTATAATATAGGAAATGCCAATGTTGAATTTAGGTGGAGTTGTTGGTAATTTCCTAAACTTGCAATCTCGGCATGTATTTCTTGTATTTGACTATTATTTTTCATTCATATTTTCTACGTAAACTTTGATTTGATTCTTATTGTATTGAATCTAAACTATGTATTTCTGCCCTCTTATTTTTTCAGTGAAGGGAGAGAAGAAATTCATGAATTTGTCATCTACATCTTCCTCACCTTCGTCCCTTTCATTATTGTTTATAATCTTATGGGTTAAGAAATTTGAACTAAGGGAGACAATTTTATGCTATGGTTTACGAATTCGGTTTTCAGAATGATATTTCTATTGTCAAATCTATTGTAAATGTGGTGGAATTGAGCTTGTTTGTTATTGTTTGATATAATGCCTGAGAGAGAATTTGCCTTATTTAAAAAGTAGACAATTAACGACACTCACTTCAGTGAGCGCGATTAAATGTTTACTTTCTATAGCGCTTCAAAAGTGTTGTTGAATCTAACCATATATTCTACTGCGGTCACATAGGCAGCACCCAAAAAGCCCTGTTAAATGCTATTTTGACATAGTGTATGTCAGCTATTTGAGCTCACAAGTGGTGAATATAATGGCTCTGTATTATGCTTCACATGAGCTTCTAGACACTGTTTTTTTGCTTCTTTCAATTCCAAGAGATGAAAGAATTTCCCAAGTATACATAATACCCTATGATTGATATCCTAGCATGACGATATGTTGGCCAGTTACTGTCACTATATGCTTTGAGTTGCGTTGAGGATATAAAAGGAAAGAAAAGTCTCATTGTTGGTGTGCCTTTGATATTGCCATGAATTACTCTATTTGGTAGACCGAAGAAAACTAAATGAAGCCCGATGTTAGTGAGGTATATCAGTCTCTCCACCAATATTCTATATCCCATGGTATCTTGATATGGTTTGTTGGAGTCTTAATGCAATTATCATTGATGTATTGGAAGCTTTGCATCCTTATAAACATGCATCTGAAATTCTGAGACAATTTCTAGAGCATATTTCCTTTGGTTCATGAATATCCCTCAAAGCTAAGGAAGAAATTAAGATTTCTTAGATCTTCAATTTTAAATGCATCATTCAGAGAGATCTTATTTTTGAATCTCTTTGATGTCATTCCTAGACAAGATAATATCATCAACATATATAATTATAATAATGATTGAATTTCTAGAAGAATGTTTTACAAACAGAAAATGACTACTTCTAGATTGATGATATCCACATTTTATTAAAAAATTGGAAAGCTTTGCAAACCATTGTCTGTTAGCCTGTTTGAGACTATAGAGGGATTTCTCAAGCTTACAAACTTGATTGAACATCTTATTATATAAACCAGGAGGTAGGATCATGTATACCTTTTCTGTCAATCTTCCATATAAAAAGTCATTTTTCACATCCATTTATTTGATGTTTTACTTGTGAGTGGAGGCCAAAGCAAGTAGTAGTCTAACAATACTTAGTTTGGCCATTGGTGAGAAAGTGTCTATGTAATCCACCCTATCTATTTGGGTATAGCCTTTGACTACTAGTTCACCTTTATATCTTTCCACATTGCTATTTGGTTTGTACTTAATTTTGAATACCCATTTGCATCTAATAGGACTTATTAAGTGCCAAATTGACCTATAATTAAAACCTATTTTGTGGCACTTTTATAACTTAATCAACTTAAATAATTGGAAATATAATATTACATGGTTAAACACTCATTTAATTGCCTATGTATTACCCCCAAGTGATTTTGTAGGCTTGATCCAATCGAAAGAGCAGAAAATCTTAAGTTTTTGGGCAAAGCCCAACCATGCTCATCGCCAGGATCGCGCTCAGCGAATTTGATAGTCTGCTAGTTGTGCTTAGCGCCAAGTCTATGATCAGCGTCTAAATTCGAAAAAATTGAAGCTTCGCTACTTTCCAGAATACGCTCTGCTCCCACGTTAAGCACAGTGGGTGGTGCACTCAAAACCAGAAGTTGCGCCCAATGCAACATTGATGTGCTGAGCGCAAAAGCCATCATCAGAACAATATTTATAGGCTCTTATACCATTTCATTTGGACACACTTTTACTCATTCAAATTGCAATCTTCTTGTAAGCTAATTTTAGAGAGTTTAGCACTTATTGCTTGCTTTAGTATTGATCAAACTTTTGCATGAACTTAGAATATTTACTTAAGTACTTTTTGCATTATTCTGAACTTACATTGCTCAAAAAATATTGCATTTGCTAGACATAGACTTGTATTATTTATAATTACATGCATGTCACTTTTTGGTATTTAGAGATATAGCTAATATTGTGATTTCATAACTCTCAAACTGAATAACATGTGTTAGTAGACATAGATATGTGCTTGAAGGTTTATAACACATAGAGCTCTCTTGCATAAGTAACTAACTGTTGGTGCAGCGGAAGCAATGGTTGCGCAACATTAGCCACAAACAATCAAATAATGGCATAGAATAAATAGAACAGAAGAAACAACATAATTTGTTAACGGGGTTCGGCCAATTGTGCCTATGTCCCCGGGAGCGCTGAGCGGCTACCAAGATATTATTAGAGAATAAGGATTACAAACCCTAGCACACCCATGGGTCCACCTGCCCATGAGGTGTTCCTATTAGGTGCTTATATCTAGTGCACATTACAACAAGGGACCTGAGTCCAATATATAACATTGATTACTCTACTCTATTCCAATACTAGACAATGTGGGACTAATACAATAACATATTTCAAGCATTCCCAACAATCTCCACCTTGATTGAATAGAAGAATATATCGCTTCTTAGGAAATCTACACAAGAATCTCCACCTTAGCGAATAT